>NC_081408.1:590899376-590979376 GCF_030272615.1 Cryptomeria japonica | reverse complement strand
GTTCATATCGACACTATGTCTCCCCATAAACCCGTTTGATCAAATTTATTTGATCATTTGTAGGGCGTAACCCCTACCGGCTGGGAGCCTTCTGTATTTACAGAGCTGAAAGTGCCGCATGTATGGCCACACGAGCGGATGCCCTTACTAGCACCATTTTGTTTTAGAGGCCCAAATCCTTCTAGTTGTTGGGGCAGGAGGTCGGACCTCTGGTAGCGGCCCACACACATACGGTTCTTAGTAGAGATACAAAGTTCGCCATGGGGAGTTTTCATGGGGACTGATGCTTGGCTGACCCGAGAAGTGAGTGTCGAGGGTGGAGCCAGTGAGGTCAAGCATCTAAGTATCCGCTCTGAATAGCATAGCCTCGGGGGTAAAACCCCATGTGGGATCAACAACTATTGTCTTGGCCAGCCATAAGAATTGTGCTTGACTTATGTTAAAACATTCAAACATTCAAGACCAAACAACAAAACATTGTGTCTTTTGTGTCTTCAAGTGTATGCAAAACATTTTTACATCAAACAAAACACTTTTCTTGGAGTCATTTTGGAGTCTAAACATTTGCAAACATTGAGTCCTCATCAACATTATGTCCTCTTGTCACGAAAAACAGTCAAACAGTTATATTTGGTCACAACAAAACGACTTCACATATTGGAAAAATTGCAGAAACGCGTCTGTGTCTATTTTAACTACGTCTGTGTTGTCTAGGCGCGTCTGTGAAGTGCAGAATAGCGTCTGTGTTTATAACAGCGTCGGTGTTGAATAGAAACACGTCTGTGTCGGATAATCGCGTCTGTGCAGTATACAGTCGCGTCTGTGTCCAGGATTGCAAAAAAAATTTCACAGTCCAACAAACATAAACAGGAAAAATCTCATAAGCGCGTCTGTGAAGGGCAGAGTAGCGTCTGGGTCAGGAAACCACGTCTGTGCAGTATACAGGTGCGTTTGTGTTCAAAATTGCAAGAAAAATTTCACAGTCCAGCAAACACAAGAAATCAGTTTCGGAATACTTGAGCTTCCTAGGTTGTTTCTTCAGGTTTCATCTAGCATTCAACCTGTCTTTGGGTCTCACATAGTCCATCATTGCTTCACATCTCATTTTACATTCACATTTGTCTAAACTTGAGTCAAAAGGTCACTTGCTTGTCCTCATCATACTTTGTCAACACACTACATACAACAACACTTTGCTAAGTGGTCCCTCATCAAGGTTTCTTACCTTTGGGTCTCATTTGGTTTTACTTAGAGTCAAGGTCAACTTACCTCATCAAGAGAAACTATCCTCTCTTTGGAAGTCACACCTACTCTACTACATACATACTTGGTCTTACACTTTGGACATTGCAAGTACACTTCAGACTCATTTACATTCCATTCAACTCTTGGTCTTCCATACTCTTTCCATTTTTCATCTAGTCTCACACATCTTGGTCAATACCTAGTTCATGGTTGAAACCCGTCTTCAAAAATCTAGGAAAGAAACTAAAGAGGCTCAAGAGTCCGCAAACATGAGTTCTTATGAGTATGACAATGATTTATTTTTCAATCCTGAGCATACTACATTACCTGACATGGATGTCTATAGAAATAATCCAAATGTTGAGAACATGGACACTATAAACAACAATGCTACACGAAATGACAATGTGGACAACTTTTCAGTACATTCAGCAGATGTGGAAGAATCCATTATGAATCCCCATTTCAATCGATTGGTTGAGGAAATAATGAGGAGAGATAGACAATACTTCTTACACATGATGGCACAAAGTGGAGCCAAGATACCTCATGATTTTGACATGTCTCAAATAATGGAACATAGACCTTTGCAACAACCTCACTCCAATATGGATCAAAGGAAACCTAATAGTGGAGGAAATAGAGGACCACATATGGTACCTGAATCACCATCAGCTTTACTTCAAAAACCAGAGGTCCCACATACACATGGTCAAACATATGATACTTACCTTCGTAGACCATTATGGAAGTCTTATGCAGACAAATATGCTCAATCACATATCAATGCTAAGGATCAACCACCAAGGCAATGGGATATTCCAAGGCATGCTCAAAATTTGGACACAAGGAAACCTCATGTCAAATTTGGGGGCAACACAATGGAACATGACATGCCTGTAGAGTATGGTATACATGCACAAAATAGATATGGTGTTCCTCAACATGAATCTATACCAAGTGGTCCATATATGCAACATCATTACAGACCTCCTCCATATGAACATGTGTATGATCAATACCATCCATATATGCAACATGCACCTCCTCCAATGGGTACCTCAAACATAGGATATGGTCCAAGAAGTCCCAGCAGCACAGGGTCCCAGGCAGAGACAGGGACAGAGACAGGTACAGGGTCAACAAGCTTTTCAGACGCTCAAAGATTATCTTTTGAATCCACCAGTTTTGATACCACCAGTTCCGGATCAACCTTTGCTACTATACATATCAGCTACTCCAACAGCATTGGGGGCACTCCTAGCACAACAAATTGCTGACGGCAAGGAAAAAGCAGTATACTATATCAGTCACACACTGGTGGGATATGAGCTAAACTACACGCCAATCGAGCGTGCATGTCTCGCCCTAGTCTTTGCTTCGCAGAAATTACTACATTACATGCTTACTCATAAGACTAAGTTAGTTGCAAGGATCGATCCATTGAAATACCTCCTCAATAAAGCAACACTTACTGGGCGGCTGGCCAAATGGGTAATGATCCTTAGTGAATTCGACATCGAGTATGTGGACAGAAAAGAAATAAAAGGACAAGCCATCGCGGATCAATTAGCAGATGCCCCCATGATTGATGATGTTCCTCTAAATTCAGAATTTTCAGATGAATCCATTTTAACAATATCATATGCAAAGCCATGGCAACTGTATTTTGACGGCTCATACACACAGCATGGGGCAGGAGCTGGTATTCTCTTTATAACTCCTCAAGGTGATTCTATACCAAAATCATACCGCTTATCATTTCCTTGCACTAACAATATAGCGGAATATGAGGCATTAACAACAGGATTACGAATTACAGTTCAGTGGAAGATCCAGGAACTTCATGTTTTTGGGGATTCCCAACTTGTCATCCATCAAGCAATTGATGATTACCAAACAAAAGATGAAAAATTACTGCCTTACAAGCAAATGGTGGACGATTTGAAACAACAGTTCACAAAGATAGATTTTGAGCAGATACCAAGAGAGCAGAATCATGCCGCAGATGCCATGGCTACAATTGCCTCACTGATTGATCTACCTCAAAATGAGACCTGCTATGAGTTCTTGGTGGATAACCTTTTGGTTCCTTCATATGAGATTACTCCTACTGAAATGATATGTGTTGTTGGTCCCGAATCCCAGTTATATGGTTCCATTTTCACATACCTACATGACAATACTTTACCTCCCGATCTATCAAATAACCAACGTCGCACCTTCATTCGCCAATCCTCTCGATATGTCAATTTAGCTGATATCCTATACCGACGAGGTCTAGATGGCACTCTTCTTAGATGTTTAGAAAGCGACGAAGCTTAGATTTCATTACGTGAAGTGCATGAAGGGATATGTGGTCCACATGCTAGTGGTCCTACCTTGGCCAAGAAACTCATTAGGACTGGATATTACTGGCCCAATATGGAAAAGGACTCATATCAGTTTGTCAAGAAATGTAAGCAATGTCAAATTCATGGAGACCTCATACATGCGCCAGCACAAGAATTACAACCACTTGTGTCTCCTTGGCCCTTTTGTCAGTGGGGACTCGATCTCATAGGCAAGATTCACCCTCCTTCTTCCAATGGTCATAAATTCATTATCACAGCCACAGAGTATTTCACAAAATGGATTGAAGCCGTACCTCTCACACAAGTCACTAAAAAATAGATTGCTACCTTCATCCTTAACTATATCATATGCCGATATGGTATTCCTGTTTCCATTATTTCTGATAACGGGCGTCCCTTCAAAAATCAGGATGTTCGTGAACTCTGTGACCGCTTCCATATTTCCCATCATTTCTCCACACCATATTACCCCCAAGGTAATGGCCAAGCTGAGGCGTCTAATAAAACAATTCTTAAAATCCTCAAGAAGACAGTCGACGATGCTGGCCGTAATTGGCATATCCAACTCAATCCTGCACTTTGGGCCTACCGCACAAGTGTCCGCACACCTACAGGAGCTACACCCTATTCACTAGTCTATGGTTCTGAAGCCATCTTGCCTATTGAGGTCGAGTTACCTTCTTTATGGGTCTCTTTGCAAAACATCATCGCTGATGAAGACTACAGGGTCTCTCGCTTACAAGAACTAGAACTGCTGGATGAATGGAGACAAACTGCTTTTAATCATCTCAAGGCTTACCAACAACCAATGAGTCACAGCTACAACCACAAGGTCAAGCCTCGCACATTTGAGGTAGGTGACTTGGTTCTCAGAGAAAACCCCAAGAATCAGCAAGACAGAGAGAAGAAGGGCAAGTTCGAACCAAACTGGCTTGGTCCTTACATCGTTACAGCAGCCTATGGATTTGGGGCATATCAGCTCTCAACTACAGAAGGTGAACCTTTGGAGGATCCTATCAACAACATGCACCTTCGTAGGTTCTACACATAGCTCTTCAGAGTATCCTAATTCAAAAAATACAAAAAAATCAAAAATACAAAAAATACAAAAAAAAATCAAAAAATTCAAAAATACAAAAAAAAAATTATAAAACAAAAAAATCGTTACTTGGTGAAAACCTGGCAAACAGGCGCCTTGTGACACAAAAAACATTGAAAAATTGAAAAAAGTAAAGAGAAATAATTTCGTCCAACGGTGAAAACCACTTCGGTGGCGCCCTGGGCAAGTACCATGGTGAAAATTGGGTCACCAGCGCCATGTGTAGAGACATTGCTCCTCCCTCCTTCAGGATTCTCTTCATCATTTCACTTTGCACACACTCACAACCTATTCATTCATAATAAACTTACCCATTCCCATCATGGCTTGTCAATTGATCTACCCAAGATTGGTTAGCCATTCATAATAAACCTCCCTTTTCACATCCCTTTCCATCCATAACAAATCAGATCCTATCTGTGGCTAAGGCAAAATCCTACGTCTAGTGATGGGTGTGGAACTGAGAACATCACATGTTTCAAGGAGTATAGTTTCTTCCAGCTTCCTTCAGTCTATCCATGCACAATCCGCAATAAAGCAACATTTGCATCACAGATCCGCAATAAAGTTTCATCTTCTCCGCAATAAAGTATCAGTTTCATGGATTCAATCAGTTTCAGATGAGACATAGCAACAACAATGGGCTTCAACAAATCAAATATTTCAACAGACTCAGACAACATTATGGTTCAGTGCTATCTATCCTTTCTGTGAAAGTGAACATTGTGACTACAATCAAATAAGACTTATACAAGTGACAAGAGACACTAAACTTGAGGACTACAGTGGATGTTGGTGTCGAGTCTTGGTTTTCTTTTGATTTCATCTTTTTTTCTGGTGACATGTCTTTTAGCTTTTCCGGGATGTCTTTGACTAGAGATTCTATCTCTAGGATGTCTTTGACTAGAAAGGCGAGGATGGGGTATCGTCACCTATTTGTATTTTCTGTCTGTGGATTGTCTCTTAGTAATGCTATGACTTGTCCAAGGATATGAGGACACTGTGAGTCTAGTGTGAACTGGGGCATTCCTTGTTTGCGACTGTCTTATCTCCATGCAAACAGGTACAATGACTTTCTGGGTCGAACATATGCCTCGATTGTCATAACCTACTTGCCATAATAAAGCTCAATGATGATAATGCACAAGAAGCTCTTTCACTTTCATATCTTCTATCTTTCATCCCCCCTTTCTTGATTGACTTCCATCGTCCTTCTCGAGTCTGTGTAGCCTACTATCACATGACTGAGTATAATGACACACCAAAAACATTTGCATTTCATGTAGCTGCACCTACATTACCACATATAAGCATTTTATACATACATATAGATATCACAACTGCATCACATCCTGCACACAACACCTGTTAGCACAATTTACATTTGCATTATCATATTCATCTGCATTACTTACATTCACATTTGCATTATGCATACATATATAAAACATAAAAGAACAAAATAAATATTGCATTGCATCATATACATATTTGCATCCATATCATAAGCATCACATAGAAACATACATCATTAAAACATCTCATCACATAGGTGCACATGCATATAGCTGCCGCAAAGATGAATCATCTCATATATATATAAAGTGTCATGATACAATGATGTCAAAAAAATCATATGGCTACAAAAGCACCCGCAGGTGTCTACAATACAAAATAATGGTACAAAATTGATACAATGGGAGCTCTCTAAGGCTATGATGAACTCCCTCCCTCGGAGCCGCCTCGCCTCGGTGGAATCTGAGCCCCTGAGGGACCCGCCCCAGGATCACCCTACCTATCTACTCTATCTGGTGGTGGTGGAGGACCCATGACCCCACCACTTGATGCCTGCCTCCTCCGACTCCCTCCCATAGCTATCACTGTACGCGACAGTCTATGGAAGCTCTTCGCCCACTGATCTACCGGCACTGCACCATAGTAGAGGTCCCTCCAGTACCCTATCTCCTCTCCAGCCCGCAGGACATATGCGTAGCCTGCCCTTGTGTCCTCCGTCGCTTGCCTCCCTGCCCTCAGCATTGTCTTAGCCTCTGTGTAGCGCTGAATCGCCTGGTCTCTCTCCCGCTCAGTATCCCTGAGCCTCATCTTGAGTCGGTCTCTCTCCCGCTCCAGCTCCTGTATCTCATCTGCCTGACCCTGGCGGATCTCCCTGAGCTCAATCAGCTCATCCTCCTCTGGATCCCCACCCTCTGCCGCTGCCTGTGGCTCTCCCTCAGTGGGTGCCTACCCCTATACCTGTCTCTATCCTTGCACCTGTCCCTGTACCTATCTCTGTCCCTGTCTCTGCCTGGGACCCTGTGCTGCTGGTACCTGTAGGGGTAAGCCACCGCGACCCCTCACCACCCGAGCCTGCTGCTCCTCTCCACCCTCTCTCCGAGGTGCAACCCTCCTCTCCCCAACTACTCCCCTCCGCCTCCATCGGCCTCTCCCCCCATCACCTCCGCCATCATCATCCTCATCTCCTCCTCCATCTCCCTCCACCAGCTCCCCTGGATCTGTCAGTTGTGGGAATGGATGCTCCGCCCAATATGCTGAATACTCAGCATCCATCCCGACATCGTCAAACTCTGGCCACATATCCCAGGGTAGGGGTACCATCTTGACCAGCTGAGTGACCGCCTGATCATATGACAATAAAGGCCCAAACTGTGCCTGATCCCTAACTGTACGGGCATACATACCCGAGCCTCGTGGCATCCTCTGGATCCTGCCATACTGCCTGCATACCCCGTCCACAAGCTACCTCTCTAAAACATAGGGTGTCCGCCCAATCAGATACCTACTCTGGAAGGTGTATGGCAGCTCCACGACGTCATCCTCCCACTCCTCGCATCCTAGATATGGTCTCCAGATGACCGCATCAATATCATCCAGCACTCGCCGCCAATGCTCCAACCTGCCAATCCGCGGCTGTGAGGTGATCATGTCGTATAAGTGAACAAAACTGCGTCCATGTCCCCTGCCTTGGAAGTGTATCGGCCTCGTCACTGGCAGATGCTCATAGGCCCAAACCTGCAGTAGTGTCACCCCGCAGCCCAATCCCACTGACCCATGGTATACAAACTGGTGAAGCTCATAGTACAGGTGGGCCAATACACATGGTCCCCAGGCGTATCTGGTATGCTGTGTCATCAACGTCTCCAGTGCTCCCCCCCAGCCCACAGCCAATCCCCGTGTCGCCCTGTCTGGGCAAAGAAATCCACTGATCGCTCCTCCAATCACGACCGGCAATGCTAACCCTGTGGTGGTCATGGTGTCCCATGCCACGTGTCCTACCCTCATCTCTAGTCCGGGATCCTGGAACACCCGTCTCAATGCCTCCCTGTCTCCGTCACGATCATATGGAATCAACTCTCCATCAATCGGTATCCGCAGAATCCTATAGACATCCTCAAGGGTGACTGTCATCTCACCCATTGGCAAATGGAAAGTGCATGTCTCAGAATGCCATCTCTCGGCAAGTGCAGTCAGCAAACCCATGTTTTCCCGAAACTCAGGCACGTACAATACATGTCTCAAGCCCATCTCCTCGATGGCAGCTCTATCCTGAAACGATAGCTCTGGTCGCAATCTCTGTGTCGACGAGAATCTCTCCCGTGACTCCAACATAGGCAAGTACTCCTGTAGTCAAGCAAATCAATCATGTCAGTCATGGTGGCATTCACTGTTTATCATAAAATGCTACTTATTTATCTAAATGCATATGGTTATCTATCCTAGTGACACTCACTGTTCATCACAAAGTGTTGCTTCTATCCTAGTAGTGCTCCCTGTTCATCACAAAGTACTACGTGTGTGACACTCACTGTTCATCACAAAGTGTTACTCACATTTGCACTCCCTGTTCATCACAAAGTGCTGCTCATACTCTGGGTACTCACTGTTCATCACAAAGTACTCTATCTTGGTACTCACTGTTCATCACAAAGTGCCTTGATCTATCCTAGTCTTCCTAGAGGACCTGCTTGAGTGTATCCTCTCAGTAGCTTATCCAATCGACATCATATGTTCATCACAGAACTGCCGATTTGACCTCGAAGACCAAAACTTGCAATTTTTTCAACGCAAACGCGCTTGACTGACACAAACGCGCCTACAGACTGCACAAGCGCGCCTGAAAAACATAGACGCGCTTGTATGACATAGACGTGCCTAAGCTGTGCACAAATGCAATTTTACTATGCAGACGCCCCTGCGCATCGCAGACGCCCCTGCACATCGTAGACGTGCCCGCATTCGACATAGGCGCGGTTCTAGACATAGACGTGCCTGGCACTAACACAGATGTGCCTGTCGGACACAGATGCCCCTGGCACCGACGCAAACGGGGTTGCATGTTTTCAAACTTTTTTGTACCCTATTCCTAAGCGCATTTATTGCTCTAACTAGCATGCATTAATGACAAAAATAAATGCATCAAAGTACGAGGAGGCTTGGTGGTACCTACCGGCTCTCCTGCCTCTGCTGGCCTCTGGAATCGTCGAACGCGGTCGAATCTGTGAACGGAAGCCATCGCTGCTGACTGCTGCTGCTCTTTTCTTGCTCTGCACTTTGATCTCGTGAAGGTGTAGATGAAAATGAGGATGTCTTTTGCCCGTGGTCTATCTTATAGCCTACCCTAGCCTTAGCCTTCGTTTCCCGAGTCAGTTTTCCTCATCCCGTGACTTTGTCACTTTATCCAGTCAGTCCATTCTATTCCGTCTTTCTTATCGAGAGATTGTCTGCAATCTTTTTAGACATTTTCATCCAATCTCTCGAGGGGGCATATCATTCCCATTCTGGGGCAACTCTGTATCAGTTCATCTTATCTTCTTTGAAACAACGCGACAAGCCGCATTGTCTCAAAGAGGGGCAAAATGTAGACACCTAAAATTGTCATGTCTAATTAAATAAATATTTTATTTATTTAATTATCTAAGCTTAATTCTTCTATTAATTAAATAAATCTTTATTTATTTAATTAATTCATTTATCCTCTTCTAGCCTTATTTCTCATTTAAATAAATACATTTATTTATTTAAATTATCCTTTTCCTAAATTAAATAAATATCTTATTTATTTAATTGATCCCACTTCTTCTATTAATTAAATAAATCTTTATTTATTTGATTAATTCATTAACCTTTTCTACCCATGACACATGTCATTCATCTCTTAATTCATACACTACCTACCCCTTTCATTATTTTATTATTTCTTTTACCTACCCTCTAATCCTAGCCGACCTTTTTTACACCTCTCAATCTTATCCCTCCATTTCATATTGTGTCTTCTATTTAAGGAGATGCCTTCTTCATTATCAAACCCTAATCACTGATCTGTCATGCCCACTCTTGGGCACGAACGGAAATTTTTTTTTTTGTTAAAATACTTACTAATTAGCGACTTACTTGATTAAAATAATCAACTGAGTGCGATTAACTTAAATAAAATAATGCATTTTGGGTTGGGTCAAAACTATATTGTATAAAACGGGTAATTAAACTCATTTGGGAAAAAGGTTTACCAAGTTGTCAACGGCTAATATCTCTCCCAAAAGGATTAACACTAAGCTTCATTAATAAATAATTAGAATCCCCAGTATAACGTTTACTCCCGAATTTTTAAACTTTCTTTATGGGATTTATTTTATCTCTTCCATCCTTCTAGGATTTCTAAACTTATTTATCCTTGGAATTTAAATCACCTTATTTAAATGGAGCCCCCATAATCTAAAATCACTTTATAATCCTATACTCAAGTTGGCCCTCTTGGCCCTGCATGCACTCAGAGTTTACACCCCCCTTTTTTTTTAATCTAATTCACCTAATATTAAAACCCTTCTTATGAAATTTTTCTACATAAGCCCAATATTAACAACAATATTCCAAACTTATTTTTACATCTAATTATTTAACTCAAATTAAATATCATACGATCTCACTTTTATATATATATATATATAAGTATATATATATATATATATATATATATATATATATATATATTTCTTACATAAATATTTATACGCATAATTATATATATATATATATATATATATATATATATATATATATATATATATATATATATATATATATATATATATATATATATATATATATATATATATATATATATATATATATATATATATATATATATATATATATATATATATATATATATATATATACGAAACTAATTATTCTCTTTTACTAAGTTTGTTTTTCCAAAGGGAGTGTAGGGGTTTGAATCTTTTATTTTATTTTATACTACTTCCCCCCCCCTCAACTTTTTCGCTCACTTTTTTTTTAAAAACGACACTAAGACCTCATTGTCCTTGCCCTAACCCGAAGTTAGGGTTAGGGCATGTATAATCTTTATGTCTTATTTTTTTTTCAAAACGAGAGTGTGCGGGAGAGACGGCCACGGGAGGGGCGTGCAGGGCCGATCCCGTGC
Organism: Cryptomeria japonica; assembly: GCF_030272615.1. Classification (NCBI taxonomy): domain Eukaryota; kingdom Viridiplantae; phylum Streptophyta; class Pinopsida; order Cupressales; family Cupressaceae; genus Cryptomeria; species Cryptomeria japonica. Next base: position 590,968,218 of record NC_081408.1, on the reverse strand, counting down.
CAGCCCCCCCCCATTATTTCCTTGCAACCCTAATCGCAACGGCAGGTAAAAACGGGTTTCGATGTTTTTTTTTTTGTTTTAACACGGCAAAGAGGGGAAGGCGGAGGAAGGGACGAACCGGGCGGCGTTTGCCATAACCTGACACTGCTGTAGCGGGTAACAAGAGGAGGCGGGGGTGCGGGTAGCACCGTAGCGCGGCATCGCCGGCTGCGGACGGCACCGCCCGTGGGCTGCGGCTCCCGCAGTCTGCGGACGTCGCCGCTCGCAGCCTGCGGGTGCCGCAGGCTGCCGCTGCCGCCGCCCGAGCACGGCGCCCCCTGCGTGTAACGCTCTGCCCGTTTCCGTATCGTGTAACGTTTTTTTTATTTTGCTATGAAGTTTTTAACAGGGTTTAAACCCCCCGTACATTTAGGGTTCGGTTACAATGATTTTCTCGGGGTTTTTGTTTTATGCGAAAATTCTGTTGTTTTTATTTTATATATATATATATGGGTATGGCATATACAGCAGGAACACAGTTAGATTTGGAAATAAACAGGTTCTATATTCAGTAAATAAAAGGATATTTATATATATATATGTGTGTGTGTGTGTGTGTGTGTGTGTGTGTGTGTGTGTGTGTGTGTGTGTGTGTGTGTGTGTGTATTCTTGTGTTTGGTTGACTTAGATAGGAGGTTAATCAGATCTCCTTTTTCTGTTTATTAGTATTATCAGAACTGTGATTTTTTGTTTTGTTTTAAAAAACAGCATAACAGAATAGTAGTTAATGAGATAAAGTGTTTAAGTGAGTGTATATATATTGCTGTTTGTTCTTTATTCTTTATATTTTCATTTTTATTTTAACTATAACTCATATAATCTATTTGTGAGTATTATATTTTTATGAATAACCACAAAATATCTTTAAGGGAATTCCTACATATTTAATCTTTCCTTGACATTAAAATACTAAACTAAATGGTACATATATTTTTTTGAAAAAAATAAACTGCTGTAACAAGTTTCATTTTCTGCATTAAATAGGGAGAATACATCTTATTTGGCAAGCCAAATAGCTAAGACTTCACGCATGAAAAAGACATTTTAATAAATTTCTTTTGCAGTATTAAATAGAAAAATAATGAACTGTTTTCACTTAAATTTACAGCAACCTAATTTCATTTATTGGCAGAATACAAGAAAATAAATGCTTTTCTTCTCTTTCCTTTGAAAACATGAAATCCTACTTGCATTCTAATGCATTACTCTCTTCATTTGCAACTAAGTAAAGACATTATAATTTTCTCTAGCAAAGTAGATGCAAAATAATAATGGGTACAAAATAAACATAAATACATAGATTTTGGCATTAAAACATTTACGTTTTCCTTTCCAAGGAATAGGCATACATTGCCTTACTTAATGCATCATTGACTAACTTCTTCTTTTGCATACTAACATTGGATACACAATCCTCTTTCTTGTAGATAATACAACCTAGCTCCTTCCTTTTCTTTTCATTTACAACTCCAAAAGAGAATACATTGCCATATTAACTAATTTCTGCAACATAAAACAACAACATGGTCCTTTAATCCTTCTTTACCCATTCCCATGCAACCTGCAAAATAACACATTTTGACCATGTGAAGCTCACCTCCCAGCCTAGGCTTACTAGAAGCCACCCCCGAGCTTGGAGAACCAAGCACTAGACGGGTTACAAACATGCAAACCCCACAACAACATAGAAACACATTTACATTCAAATATCCCTTCCCAAGCTACACATTCACCACTTTCATGGTGACTCTGCCATGGGTGGAAGTGGACCAAGTACCAATGGGGAGAATGCATGCCAAAACAATACAACATAAGCCACCTCATGGCAACACAAATGCAACCCAAATACTTCCACAAACCTTATGCCCCCCAAAAAGGCTCAAGGCCATATATGCTCCCCTTATGACCCCCAAATGCATACACAAGGCTATGCATCAAGGGCCACCAAGGACACCCTTGAGAACACTCTCCATGAGGAGAGCCTCTCACCCATGGCTGTCAAACTCCTTCCACCCCAAGATCTTCCTACCCTCCCAAGGATAGGGGATCTTGGACACTCCCAAAAACAACAAGAAACACAAACAAACACATAGAAAAGAAAACTACACATTTTAACTCCAACAAAAAACCTCATAAACACAATCTTACAAGCAACTCTTTTCTTTTACAAAACAACACAAAATAACATTTACAACATAACAAGAGGAAGAAGAAGTAACCAACCTTTTTCTGCCAAAAGGTTTGCTAAATTTAGTTGGGGATGAGCTGCCCAATTCCACACTAACTTTCTCCAAATTCTTCCCAAAAATGCTAAACTCCTACTAACTTTTTCAAAACAAGCAAAATCTCCAAGAAAGGAGAGTGGGTGATTACTCACTAAGTTTCCAAATTCTTGCCTAAGAAGGCCTCTCACACACTTCCCAACCCCTTGGGTGAGGTGTGAGTTCCCATTGGTTGCCCTTCCCAAACTCTTGCACATTACTAAAATTGGAAAGGGAAAAGGTGGAAGAAGATGGGGAAGAGAGTTTAACTTCTAAAGGGAAGGTTCTCTATCCTAGGAAGAACTTTCTTAGTTCAATTTTCGTGCATCTTGAAAATATCACTTTTTGAAGTGACTACATAGTCACATGGGAGAAGCCACATGTTGCAAAACACCCCTAACCCATAGGTATACCCTTTGGACCTTTGGAAAAGCCTAAAAACTTACCCTAGGAGTCCATTAAACCCTTTGGAAACCCCACTGAAGTTTACCTACGGGTCAAGCTTGAGTTGACCACTCCCATGACTCCCTACCGAAGGCAGATTTGGGACCACACTCATGTTTTTGAATGGCTTTGGTAGAAACAAAACTCCCTCCAAGAGACAAGTCAAAATCAATGTCACTTAATCAGCACATGTGTCAAGTGACACAACAAAAATACAATATAAAAATTACACATGGAATTTGTCTCTTGAAGGATTACACATTTACATATAAATTAAATTTTTACACTCAAGCATTATACACATCACAAATAAAATACATTACAAGGGGAGGGGTGTTGTCTCTCCAAATAGACAACTCCCGGCTTAACAAACGCACATTGGTCTAGGCTTGGTTCTCCATTAAATTCCATGGTCACATGGATAATTTTCCTGCGCATCTCAATTAGCACATTAGTAACTCCAAATAATCACAATTATACATAATCAAATACATGGATTCCATTGCACATCAAACACTCATACATTTGACAACAATAATTCAATATCTCATTTGTTTCAAATTCAATTTCACATATGCAATTAACATAATTTCCCAAAAATGAACCATTCATAAATATGCATCATTTTTCTATCATCAAAATGAAATCCTGCAAATTTCCAATAACAACATTCACCATCATAATGTAATTCTATTCTAGTAACAAATCTAAAGTTTCATAATCATCATGCATGAAATAAAACATCAACAAATGTCAGTGTGATCCAAATCATGGAATCATATAAGTTCTAAGTCCATAATGCATAAAATAAAGCAACCATAATAGTCTCAATATGCAAATAACTGAAAATGTCAAACTGAATCGGGGTAGGGCCTCACACCCTCCCCCTCTAGGCATGAACTTCCTCCTGGAGTTCATCAAAAAGGTGGGGGTACTGTGATCTCATAAGTGCTGCATCCTCCCATGAGGCTGTGACCTCATCATAGCAATCCCACTGGATTCTAACATGGTCCAGCTCTTGCCCTCGAAGGCTCAGCGTCCGGCGTGCCAAAATGCGAATGGGCTCCAAAGCTAGCTGCCCGTCCGACTCCACCTGCAAGGCATCCCAATCTAGAATATGAGACTCATCATAGATATACTTCCTCAAAACTGAAACATGAAACACATCGTGGATGCGTGACAGGCTAGGTGGCAATGCTAGATGGTAGGCTACTGGCCCTATCCTCTCAAGGATCTCAAATGGTCCTACAAATCGGGGTGCGAGCTTAGAACCCTTTCCATAACGGATTGGACTCTTATGCGGTCGCACTCTCAAGAAGACTCTATCTCCAACTGAGTAGCTACGATCAACCCTCTTTGCATCTGCATATTTCTTCTGTCTATCCTGTGTCTCTCTAAGACGCTGCCTAATCAAATCCACCTGCTGCTCCATATCCCGAACCATCTCTGGACCAATCGCAACTCTGTCCTCTATGCGGTCCCAACTCAATGGTGTCCTACAAGGTCTGCCATATAATGCCTGATAGGGTGGCATCCCCAAGGACGTGTGATGCCCATTGTTATAGGCAAACTCCACTAAAGGAAGATACTCTTCCCATTTGGTCTGGTGATCCATGACATACATGCGAAGCATATCCTCTAACACCTGATTAACTCTCTCTGTCTGGCCATCCGTCTCCGGATGATAGGCTGTACTGAAATTGAGTTTGGTACCCATAGCTGCCTGTAATGCCTTCCAAAAAGAAGAAGTGAAGAGGGTATCCCTGTCGGAAATGATCTTACATGGAACACCATGAAGTCTGACAATGTCTCGCAAAAACACCTGTGCTACTGCTGGTGCTGTGAAGGTGGTACGAACTGGTGAAAAGTGAGCCACTTTGGTCAACTTGTCAACCGTCACCAAGATGGCATCATGGCGGCGAGATGACATAGGGAGACCAATGATAAAGTCCATGGATATAGTGTCCCACTTCCACTCTGGTATAGCATGAGATTGGAGCAACCCACCTGGATGGCTGTGCTCCGCCTTGACTCTCTGACACTCAAGACATCGGGCTACCAACTCGGCGATAAGCTGTCGCATACCTGGCCAATGATATAGTTCTCTCAAGTTTGCATGCAACTTCTTGACACCGGGATGCGCTGCATAAGGAGCTCTATGAGACTCTGTGATAATGAACTCTCGCAATCCCCCGGAAGAAGGTACATAGATGCGCCCTCTATGGCGTAATAAACCATCGGACTCTAAGGAATAATCCACATATTTCCCTTCTAAAGTTTCCTGAGATCGAATAGCCTCGCAAACCTCTAAATACCATCTGTCCTCTGGCAGTCCCTGCAAGATCCGATCTCTCAAATCCGTGCTCATAGACATGGTGAATACCTCGTGACGTCTCCTACTCAAAGCATCTGCAACTACATTTTCTTTCCCTTTGATGTAGTGAACGTCAAAATCATACTCACACAAGAATTCCATCCATCTCCTCTGTCATACATTAAGATTCGGCTGAGTAAATATGTACTGAAGGCTCTGATGGTCTGAGTGCAACTCAAAGTGATGACCCAAAAGGAAATGTCTCCATCTCACAAGTGCATGCACTACGGCTGCAAGCTCAAGGTCATGAGTGGGGTAATTAAGCTCGTGAGTCTTGAGTTTCCTAGACTCAAAAGCTATAGCTCTGCCATTCTGCATAAGTACTGCTCCTAAACCATCTAGGGAAGCATCTGTGCAAACCAGGAAATCAGCTGAAGGATCCGGTACTACAAGGATAGGTGCGGTAGTAAGTGCCCTTTTAAGTTCCCGAAAGGCCTTCTCGCACTTCTCCGTCCACTCAAAATTCTTCCCTTTGCACTGAAGGGAAGTGATAGGATGAGCAATTCTAGAGAATCCCTCAACAAAACGTCGGTAATAACCTGCTAAGCCCATGAAGCTCCTGACCTCTGTCACACTGGTAGGTGCTGGCCAATCCATAATTGCTCTGATTTTTGATGGGTCTACTGAGATCCCATCACCGGATATAACATGACCAAGGTACTTGATCTCAGTTTTAAAGAAAGCACACTTCGACAAAATGCCATACAACTGATTTTCCCTCAAACACTGCAAAACCTGTCTCAAGTGCTCCTCATGTTCCTCCTCATTCCGTGAATATATCAAAATGTCGTCGAGAAACACAATCACAAAGCGGTCGAGGAATGTATGGAATACTCCATTCATGAGACTCATAAAAACTGCTGGGGCATTCGTAAGACCGAAAGGGACCACGGTGAACTCATAGTGGCCATATCTAGTGCGAAAAGCGGTCTTGTGGATATCACTTTCCACTATTCTCAACTGATGATACCCTGACTTTAGATCAATCTTGGAAAATACTTTGGCACCTTGAAGTTGGTCAAACAAATCATCGATCCTGGGCAATGGATAACGGTTCTTGATGGTTACTTTGTTCAACTGACGGTAGTCCATACATAATCGGAGAGATCCATCTTTCTTCTTCACGAAGATGACTGGTGCACCCCAAGGGGATACACTAGGGCGAATGTGGCCCTTCTCTAGGAGTTCCTCAAGCTGAATCTTGAGCTCATTAAGCTCATTTGTAGTCATTCTATATGGTGCCCTTGAAATTGGTTCGGCTCCTGGAACAAGGTCTATATGAAAATCAATCTCTCTACGGGGTGGCATCCCAGGTAACTCTGAAGGAAAAACATCTACAAATTCTCTAAGGATAGGATGGTCGTCTATAGATGGTTCTTTTTCCTCTTCTTCTTCTCTATCACTAATGGTGATGGCAAATAACTGACATCCCTTTCGCATGCTCCGCTTAAGCTGCATGGCGGAGATCATACGAAGAGACACGGGTCTCTGAATTCCAGTGATCACTATAGGAGAGCCATGATCATCCTCACACTCGATCTTTTTCAGGTGACAATCCATCTTGGCTATGTGGGCATAAAGCCAATCCATGCCAAGTACGACACCATATGATCCGAGTGGTGTAACTCTAAGGTCCACTAAGGTGGTGGTGTTGCCAATCTGAAGCTGACATCCCTAAACCTCTGATTCCACTGACACTCTAGCCCCTGAAGCTAATTCCACTTCCCAGCTGACCTCTTGCCTATTTGCCACTAGCCCGCAACGTTCCACAACCAATGGAGATATAAAAGAATCAGTAGCTCCTGAATCAAATAATATAGATACATTGCTACCTCTGATCATACCTGCTACCTCAATAACCGTGGCCTGATGCTCTGCCTGGCGGTTGTCAACCGCTGTGAAGACTCTGTGGGACTTGCCCATGTCCCCAACTGTCGGCTCTGATGCTGCCATCCTCTGATTTCTTGTCATCTGACCCTGAGGACACTCTCTCGCTATGTGTCCCATGGCTCCACATGTGAAGCAAGGGCCTCGTGCCTGAAACTGTACTCCCTGTGGTCTGGAGAAAGACTGTCCCCCTGTCCTACTAGAACCACTGTACCCACCTCTAGAGGACTGCTGAGTCCTGGCTGGAGGTGTGTAAGGAGCCTGAGATTTCTGATCTCGCCTCTGACCCTGCGACTGCCACTGCTTGGGCTTTGTGCCTTGCTGATTCTGCGGAGGCTTTTGCCTCTGGTTTTGCTGTGACTGCTGCGGAGGAGGGGGTTTGGAGAACCCCGATAAGTGCCTGTTGTTACCTTTCCAATGGGGCTTCTGAAACCCATAAGTCTGAGGTGAAGGATTACGGTTCTGAAACCGATCCTTCGTGTCATGTGGTCTGGCCTGAATCTCCTCGGCTATCAAAGCCTTCTCCACGGCAACCCGGAGGCTCCCTGGAGCGGCCATCCTCACTGGTCCTGCTATGCCGGAATTCAATCCTCTGATAAATCAGTTGACGAGAAGCTTTTCATCTTTCAGGTAGTCTACATAAGGTAATAGTTCAAAGAACTTGTTCTCGTACTGTGTCACTGACATACCCTTCTGCTGGAGGTCATGAAACTCATCCACCCTACGCTGTCTGAAATGCTCTGATAGATACCTCTCCCTGAATCTCTCTGTGAAAATCTCCTAAGTGAGGGTCTCTATCTCTAAGCCACATTTATATTCTTCCTGTCTCCACCATGTGGAGGCTGTTCCTCGCAATAGGTGAACCGCTGCACGTGCTTTTAGATTGCTCTCATAAGAGCGCAATGCAAAGCACCTATCTAGGCTTAAAAGACATGCCTCTGCCTCTACCCCGTCGGTAGATCCCCCAAATGATGGTGGCTGAAGACGCATAACCTCTCTGATTAGATCCCCTGGATCTCTACGTGCCCTCTCAATATACACTGGTGCTACGGTTGGAGGTGGTGCTGGTAGGTGGATGGGTTCGGGCTCATGCACAGCCTGACTCTCTACGGGATTAGGAGGTGGACTCCTACTCCATTCCCGTTCTACTGTTCTATGACTTCCTGAGTTCTGGTTCTCAACATTGTGGTCTACTGCTGGAAGCCTATCCTGTACTAGTCCAATCAGGTTCTGAAGGGCTACCAAGATGTCTCGGTTTGGGTCAACTGATTGCTCGGGAGGAGCTGTTGGGTTCACTTCCTGAACCGATTCCTCCCTAATGACCTCTTCGCTTGCCATGCGTGCACGCCTAGGGCCTCTACCACGTTTGCGAGCTTGTCGCGTAGTTGGAGGCATCCTTTTTAAGAAAATAAAATAAAATGAAATAAATAACTATTTTTAGGAGAAAATATTTTAGCTAATTTAAAAATAAAATTAAATACAATTTAATTAATTAAATAATTATAGCGAAACGTAATGGAGTAAGGTTCCCTAGTGTTGGCAACCTTGCTCTGATACCAAATGTCATGCCCACTTTTGGGCACGAACGGAAATTTTTTTTTTTGTTAAAATACTTACTAATTAGCGACTTACTTGATTAAAATAATCAACTGAGTGGGATTAACTTAAATAAAATAATGCATTTTGGGTTGGGTCAAAACTATATTGTATAAAACGGGTAATTAAACTCATTTGGGAAAAAGGTTTACCAAGTTGTCAACGGCTAATATCTCTCCCAAAAGGATTAACACTAAGCTTCATTAATAAATAATTAGAATCCCCAGTATAACGTTTACTCCTGAATTTTTAAACTTTCTTTATGGGATTTATTTTATCTCTTCCATCCTTCTAGGATTTCTAAACTTATTTATCCTTGGAATTTAAATCACCTTATTTAAATGGAGCCCCCATAATCTAAAATCACTTTATAATCCTATACTCAAGTTGGCCCTCTTGGCCCTGCATGCACTCAGAGTTTACACCCCCCTTTTTTTTTAATCTAATTCACCTAATATTAAAACCCTTCTTATGAAATTTTTCTACATAAGCCCAATATTAACAACAATATTCCAAACTTATTTTTACATCTAATTATTTAACTCAAATTAAATATCATACGATCTCACTTTTATATATATATATATATATATATATATATATATATATATATATTTCTTACATAAATATTTATACGCATAATTATATATATATATATATATATATACGAAACTAATTATTCTCTTTTACTAAGTTTGTTTTTCCAAAGGGAGTGTAGGGGTTTGAATCTTTTTTTTTATTTTATACTACTTTCCCCCCCCTCAACTTTTTCCCTCACTTTTTTTTTAAAAACGACACTAAGACCTCATTGTCCTTGCCCTAACCCGAAGTTAGGGTTAGGGCATGTATAATCTTTATGTCTTATTTTTTTTTCAAAACGAGAGTGTGCGGGAGAGACGGCCACGGGAGGGGCGCGCAGGGCCGATCCCGTGCCAGCCCCCCCCCCCCCCCCCCATTATTTCCTTGCAACCCTAATCGCAACGGCGGGTAAAAACGGGTTTCGATGTTTTTTTGTTTGTTTTAACATGGCAAAGAGGGGAAGGCGGAGGAAGGGATGAACCGGGCGGCGTTTGCCATAACCTGACACTGCTGTAGCGGGTAACAAGAGGAGGCGGGGGTGCGGGTAGCACCGCAGCGCGGCACCGCCGGCTGCGGACGGCGCCGCCCGTGGGCTGCGGCTCCCGCAGTCTGCGGACGTCGCCGCCCGCAGCCTGCGGGTGCCGCAGGCTGCCGCCGCCGCCGCCCGAGCACGGCGCCCCCTGCGTGTAACGCTCTGCCCGTTTCCGTATCGTGTAACATTTGTTTTATTTTGCTATGAAGTTTTTAACAGGGTTTAAACCCCCCGTACATTTAGGGTTCGGTTACAATGATTTTCTCGGGGTTTTTGTTTTATGCGAAAATTCTGTTGTTTTTATTTTATATATATATATATATATGGGTATGGCATATACAACAGGAACACAGTTAGATTTGGAAATAAACAGGTTCTATATTCAGTAAATAAAAGGATATTTATATATATATATATATGTGTGTGTGTGTGTGTGTGTGTGTGTGTGTGTGTGTGTGTGTGTGTGTGTGTGTGTATTCTTGTGTTTGGTTGACTTAGATAGGAGGTTAATCAGATCTCCTTTTTCTGTTTATTAGTATTATCAGAACTGTGATTTTTTGTTTTGTTTTAAAAAATAGCATAACAGAATAGTAGTTAATGAGATAAAGTGTTTAAGTGAGTGTATATATATTGCTGTTTGTTCTTTATTCTCTATATTTTCATTTTTATTTTAACTATAACTCATATAATCTATTTGTGAGTATTATATTTTTATGAATAACCACAAAATATCTTTAAGGGAATTCCTACATATTTAATCTTTCCTTGACATTAAAATACTAAACTAAATGGTACATATATTTTTTTGAAAAAAATAAACTGCTGTAACAAGTTTCATTTTCTGCATTAAATAGGGAGAATACATCTTATTTGGCAAGCCAAATAGCTAAGACTTCACACATGAAAAAGACATTTTAATAAATTTCTTTTGCAGTATTAAATAGAAAAATAATGAACTGTTTTCAGTTAAATTTACAGCAACCTAATTTCATTTATTGGCAGAATACAAGAAAATAAATGCTTTTCTTCTCTTTCCTTTGAAAACATGAAATCCTACTTGCATTCTAATGCATTACTCTCTTCATTTGCAACTAAGTAAAGACATTATAATTTTCTCTAGCAAAGTAGATGCAAAATAATAATGGGTACAAAATAAACATAAATACATAGATTTTGGCATTAAAACATTTACGTTTTCCTTTCCAAGGAATAGGCATACATTGCCTTACTTAATGCATCATTGACTAACTTCTTCTTTTGCATACTAACATTGGATACACAATCCTCTTTCTTGTAGATAATACAACCTAGCTCCTTCCTTTTCTTTTCATTTACAACTCCAAAAGAGAATACATTGCCATATTAACTAATTTCTGCAACATAAAACAACAACATGGTCCTTTAATCCTTCTTTACCCATTCCCATGCAACCTGCAAAATAACACATTTTGACCATGTGAAGCTCACCTCCCAGCCTAGGCTTACTAGAAGCCACCCTCGAGCTTGGAGAACCAAGCACTAGACGGGTTACAAACATGCAAACCCCACAACAACATAGAAACACATTTACATTCAAATATCCCTTCCCAAGCTACACATTCACCACTTTCATGATGACTCTGCCATGGGTGGAAGTGGACCAAGTACCAATGGGGAGAATGCATGCCAAAACAATACAACATAAGCCACCTCATGGCAACACAAATGCAACCCAAATACTTCCACAAACCTTATGCCCCCCAAAAAGGCTCAAGGCCATATATGCTCCCCTTATGACCCCCAAATGCATACACAAGGCTATGCATCAAGGGCCACCAAGGACACCCTTGAGAACACTCTCCATGAGGAGAGCCTCTCACCCATGGCTGTCAAACTCCTTCCACCCCAAGATCTTCCTACCCTCCCAAGGATAGGGGATCTTGGACACTCCCAAAAACAACAAGAAACACAAACAAACACATAGAAAAGAAAACTACACATTTTAACTCCAACAAAAAACCTCATAAACACAATCTTACAAGCAACTCTTTTCTTTTACAAAACAACACAAACTAACATTTACAACATAACAAGAGGAAGAAGAAGTAACCAACCTTTTTCTGCCAAAAGGTTTGCTAAATTTAGTTGGGGATGAGCTGCCCAATTCCACACTAACTTTCTCCAAATTCTTCCCAAAAATGCTAAACTCCTACTAACTTTTTCAAAACAAGCAAAATCTCCAAGAAAGGAGAGTGGGTGATTACTCACTAAGTTTCCAAATTCTTGCCTAAGAAGGCCTCTCACACACTTCCCAACCCCTTGGGTGAGGTGTGAGTTCCCATTGGTTGCCCTTCCCAAACTCTTGCACATTACTAAAATTGGAAAGGGAAAAGGTGGAAGAAGATGGGGAAGAGAGTTTAACTTCTAAAGGGAAGGTTCTCTATCCTAGGAAGAACTTTCTTAGTTCAATTTTCGTGCATCTTGAAAATATCACTTTTTGAAGTGACTACATAGTCACATGGGAGAAGCCACATGTTGCAAAACACCCCTAACCCATAGGTATACCCTTTGGACCTTTGGAAAAGCCTAAAAACTTACCCTAGGAGTCCATTAAACCCTTTGGAAACCCCACTGAAGTTTACCTACGGGTCAAGCTTGAGTTGACCACTCCCATGACTCCCTACCGAAGGCAGATTTGGGACCACACTCATGTTTTTGAATGGCTTTGGTAGAAACAAAACTCCCTCCAAGAGACAAGTCAAAATCAATGTCACTTAATCAGCACATGTGTCAAGTGACACAACAAAAATACAATATAAAAATTACACATGGAATTTGTCTCTTGAAGGATTACACATTTACATATAAATTAAATTTTTACACTCAAGCATTATACACATCACAAATAAAATACATTACAAGGGGAGGGGTGTTGTCTCTCCAAATAGACAACTCCCGGCTTAACAAACGCACATTGGTCTAGGCTTGGTTCTCCATTAAATTCCATGGTCACATGGATAATTTTCCTGCGCATCTCAATTAGCACATTAGTAACTCCAAATAATCACAATTATACATAATCAAATACATGGATTCCATTGCACATCAAACACTCATACATTTGACAACAATAATTCAATATCTCATTTGTTTCAAATTCAATTTCACATATGCAATTAACATAATTTCCCAAAAATGAACCATTCATAAATATGCATCATTTTTCTATCATCAAAATGAAATCCTGCAAATTTCCAATAACAACATTCACCATCATAATGTAATTCTATTCTAGTAACAAATCTAAAGTTTCATAATCATCATGCATGAAATAAAACATCAACAAATGTCAGTGTGATCCAAATCATGGAATCATATAAGTTCTAAGTCCATAATGCATAAAATAAAGCAACCATAATAGTCTCAATATGCAAATAACTGAAAATGTCAAACTGAATCGGGGTAGGGCCTCACATGATCTTAAGGACTTGACTATATTACGATCCTACTTGCAACCACATTCCGTTCTTTGTTGAGCTCTTGTGCACATAAAATCTGAGAGCAAATATATGAAGCAAGATCAATGGAGATAGGAAGAATGGAGATCAAAACCCTATTGGACATGTAATGGTATAATCTTTGTGATTTCATGTGATTTGCATTGTCTTAGGTAATCTTCATATGTTATGGTGGATCTTTGTTGTTGTTAGGCTAGGGTTTGGTGGTTGAATTCATTTAGCCTTTCAATATTGTTATTATTGTTATCCATTTTTCACCATACACAATCTTCAATTGTGTTAATCTGATCTTGTGCTTGAGTAGGAGTCAATGATATTTGATTCCAATCTTCAACCCATTCAATATTCTCACATACATTAGAATCACTTGAAATACAAAACTGACAAAAACATGCAAGTTCCCTTATCCATATAGTCCATGTGCTTGCATTTGAACTCTTAAATGAATGCCATTTTGCCGATCCGCTAATTGTCTCACAATCAAGTTTCGGTACAATGTTTTCCTCTTCAACTAACCAAGAGAATTGCTGAATTGTAGAGTTCACACTTGATCCAGTAGATAAGGTTGTGTTGCACCAATCTACAATTGCACATACATCATTAAATTTTACATTATCTTCAAATTTTAATTTCACTCTAGCAAGATTTCTTTTAACACATGCACGAGCTCCATCATGTTCTCCTTTACCATGTCCAGATTCAAAAAAACTCCATATATGTTGGATAATATATTCCTTGTGAGCCCTGCTTAACCAATAAAACATTTGAGTATTCTTGAATTGTCCAGTACAATTATCTGACCATATAAGATGTTCTGTCATCTGGATTCCTCTTTCTCTTATATTTCTATAAAATATGCTGAAACAATATTGAACAAACTCTGACGAGTGCATCCTATTATCACTCACATAGAAATGATACTCCCTTAGGATTTTTCTATCATCCTCTATGCTATCATCTGCGTGTCTATAAACAATATGAACACAAATAGCAACTTGAGTGGAATTGTAATATTGAGATTGAATTTCCTCTTGTGGCTTAAGAGTATAGTTTTCTACAAAGTCCACCACTGATAGTATACTTCCAACTAGAAATGTATTTCTACATGTGCGAAATTGAGAATCAAGCCATCTAGCATGTTGAGAGTGTGTCACATATTTTGGTACAATTTTATTTTTAAATTCTGACATGAATGCATGTACACTAACCTTCTCTGTGATTAAATCATCTAACATCCACTAGTTGTTGTCCAAAATCAGTTTCACTACTCTCATGCATACATTCTACTAGTGATGAAAAATTGCCACAACTAGAACATTGTCCAGAGATACATGAATGTAAATAAAATAATTTCCCATCCGTTCTTTGACAAAATAAACTTGCTACAAATTCCTTGATTGATTCAAGTGGCATATCAATACCACATTCATGGATAAGCATGTTACTATTCAAAACACAACGTATGTATCGAAAACATCATAATAGTAATGAAATTGCACATGTGTTTTACAACAACAAGAGACTCTTTGCTTATTAATTTTCACGTATTAGGGCTTTCTTTTTTCAAATGATCTTTGCCTTATAGTAATATTTCCAGGTAACACAACTTCATCCAAAAATTTTCTATAAAATTCAGTTTGGGTTGTGTCTAATAGGTGTTTTGGATGAGGGTCACAAATTTTACACCCCACTCTCAACTTTAGAACATCTCTACCATTAGATGATACCCTTGTATTATCATACCAAAAAAATTTAACCAAAGATTTCACTTCAATATTCAATTTCATATCTAACCTGCGAAGTCTACCACTAAAACTCCAACTTTGGTTGATTGGATCACTTTCAATACTTTCTCTTCTTTTAGCTTCTCTAACCAATGTTTTAGGATGCATCTTTAAAATTCCACTAATGTTGCTTACCATCCTTTTATTCAAGGTTTGTTTATTCGCTATGGTAGTTGTTATAGCTTGTCGCACCGCATTCTTATCTTTAGATCAACTCGTTGTACCAATAGATTCAATGGCACTTGCAACAATAGACATAACATGCTTAACGAATTCATCTTTTTTTGATGGTTTCACATAGATGCCTATTTTTTCATCACTTTTCTCATTTTCCACATTTTCATCAATTGCATCATAAGTTGACATTGAATTGCAACTTTTTTTTGATAAAAAATTCTTTGTATATTTTATTGGCATATTTTCTTATCTGTCTCCAAGAAATCTTACTAGGAAGATTATCTAGAACCTTTTTTTCAATTTTTATAAAAAAGTTTCCCCGATCTTCAACAATTGGAGGATTTTCATTTTCACCATTTTCAAAGGATTTTCACTTTCAACATTCAAAAGAATTTCATCTTTACCAACATGAAGGTTTTCATTTTCATGGAAAATTCTATCAATCTCAACATTGGTATATATAGCTTCTACTAAATCATCAATATGAATATCACCTACAATCACATTATCCATGTCTTCCAGAGAAGGATTTGAAGATGTACCTGGATAATTTGAAGATGTACCTCGATTTGAGGATGTTGTACTTGGAATATTCTTCATAATTGTTTCATTCACATCAACATCATCCATAATTGCATCATCTACGCCCATTTGATTCCCCAAGGCATCATCTTGAATGTTTGTCTCTTCCATTGTTGTGGATCTAGAAGCATCAAGATCATTCATTTGTCGAATCCTCATTCTTTTATCCCTTTGATGTTTGGCCTCCTTCTCTCTTTCTTCTTAAATTTCCTCGACGGTAAAATCCCTCCTTTGTTTCTTCTTCTAATGTTGTTTAGACCCCATGACTAAAAAATTATGCAATAAATGCCACCTTCAAAAAATGGATCTAAAATTGCAACAAAAGAGCATCCAAAGGACAACTAAATCATAATATATCATGTAAAAACTTGCACATTTGAAGACATGTTTTATTATGTTAAATGATCACTTATTTATACAATTCCATTTTTTTTTTTAATTAAAAACAAAATAGTATCCCGTTTTAATTGAAAATGGGATCCCGTGTTGTATTTTTATTTTTAAATAATTTGCAATATAGAACGGGACCCCATTTTCAATACAAGATCCCGTTTTAGATACAGGATCCTATTTGTAAAAAGTGTTTTTGGGGCCCGCTTGTAGGTTCGGAATTAGGCTTGGAAAATGGTTCGGAAAGCTGAACCCGAGGCTTGGAACTGGTTTGACCTGCAAGTTGAAGCCCAAATCAAGCTTCATACAAAAAAATGACTTAAAAAATATATCTTTTCAGATTTTTTTAAACAAAAAAAACCCATTATAGTACACACTATCTAGATTCCAAATATATATATATTTTTTAAGAGAATGGATCAGTATTTTTAATTTAAAAATAATTTCTAATGAAAGAGATCCATAAACTTGAAATAACAGGGTTTTTTAAAATTTAAATAACTTTTTTGTCTGTAAGTTTTTTGAATTTGTTTTTTGTGGCATCAAACTACAGACAAATCTATATAGTTTAAAAAAAAAAAATTAAAAAAATGTTAAGTTTAGGTCAAATTATGCTTGCCGTACACACAAATGTTTCAAAATAGTGATTATGCCCAATTAAAAAATAACAAAAAAAAATATATAAGGAAAAAAATTATGAGTTATAGATCTTTTACTAAAAGGATAAAGAAAAATAATTTCATTTAGGTCAAATTATTCTTGCCATACACGGGCATAGTATGGTCCTAAAAAGTGACTTTTAAACTATAGGTTTTACTAATGCTTATTGAAACTTCATTTTTAAGATCTGGGTATTAAAATAAATTACATATTTGGAAAGTAGACTTCGAGCACTACATTTTCTATTACTTAATTTTTTCAGGAATAATTCTTTAAGTGCCTGAAATATTTAGGTCAAACGAGATGAAATAAAAAAAGGGAAAAAACATCCACTTTTTGGCCAAAAAGAGAAGGTAGATGAGAAGAGGAGACATAAGAAATTTGAAGTTGGCGATGAAGTGATGGTATATCTGTGAAAAGAAATATTCTTGGTTAAAACTTATAACAAATTGCAGATGAAAAAGTTTGGACCTTGCATGATTTTGAGGAAGTTCAGTTCTTGGAATGCATATGAAGTGGAGCTACCAGATAGTCTGAGTATTTCACCCATGTTTAACATTGCAGATCTTCATGAGTATCATGAACTAGAATTCAATGAGGACAATATTGCAGACTTGGAGAAACAATTACCCCGAAAGGAACTAGATCAGATTGAAGAATTTTTGGACAGTAGGATTGGGCGTAGTACCCAGAGAAGTCAGTATAAGGAGTATGTTGTGAAGTGGAAGGACATACCAGTTGAACATTCATCTTGGATTTATCAGGAAGAGGTAGACCGCCTTGGTTTTCCTCTAACCCTAGCAAAGTGAGAGGCTCACTTTTTTAATAACCTCGGATGTTTGATGTAGGAGCATCGCCAGTTCATAGCAATCTTGCATCAACCAAAAATATTTTCCTTTCTGTTCATAGTTTCAAAATTTCTTTCTGTGTGTCCCATATTTAGCTCACTGGATCCTATGGAGTTGGATTCTACTTGAAGACTTGATCATCTTCCTTATTCCCAAATCACAAAACATTTGTATTTTTTTCTGGCAAGTTATCACTACCGATTTCCATGACAGTTTCCTGTTACCGGTTGACAATTTCCTGTTATCGGTTGTCTGGACCTATTTACGTTTGTGATCTACCGTCCGGACCCCTTCCATAGCTTGTGAAGCCTTGAGCGTTGATTCTGATGTTCCTTGGTGTGTGGATGACCTTTTCCCACAATCTATACTTCACCCTTTGGATTTTTTGGAGGAATTTATTCACAGACGTCAACCTTGTTGGTTTTACACATTAGGTCTTGTTCTTCGGGTTTTTATCCCTTTTTGGGCCGACCGGATCCCTTGGATCATATAAATAATTGTGTTGAGCATTAGAATACAATGATCAAATAATCAAGTAGTTATACTAAGCGTAGAAGATAGATCTTAAGATTGGAGGTCCCGGTTGTGACCTATTTTGTACTTTGAGCATGTTTTAGCAGGCCCGTGAGCCAATTTCTGTAACCTGATTGTTACGGGTTGGTTGTAATAAGTTTTCATGTAATAATTCAATCTGTTATGCATTTCCTCCATCATATCTTTGTGTTTCTATTCTATTTACTCTTGTTAACCGGTCCATATTGATCTCTTTGAGGTCCCTCCTAATCGGTGACTGTTTCACCTTCTACAAATTCCGCATAATTATGCACTTTCTTCCCCCAAAGTATGCAAGTCTTCCTTTTGATATCTATCAAGTTGAGATTGTTGCAAAGAGTCAGGTGTCCTTCCCAAGAGTCTTCCCAAAAGGAGGCACTTTTCCTATTCTTTATCTCTTAGGTTACATGCTTCATAATGATTTATCAAAAATCCAGTATATAATACCATATTGTCGATCGTCTAGGGGGACTGCTTGTATTAATAATCTAGATGGGATCATCATAATCTAGAAATTTCTTTTTAAGGATTCTAACCCATTTTTTATCACCTTTGGCATACATGTTTAAAACCAACTTGGCTCCCACAGACAAGTTCATAATACTAAGTTGCTTTAGCCCTGCACCTCCCACTGATTTAGGCCTGTATATCCTCTCCCATGATAGTAGGGGGAATTTTTGAGTATCATTCGACCCATTATAGATGAACCTTCACATTATTTGAATCAAAATATCCTCAACTGCCTTTGGAATTCTCATACAAGACATTGAGTAGACTGAAACGGTAGAGTTAACTGCCTTCAACATAAGGATTCTACCTATAGAAGTAAGCCATTTTCCTTTCTACAATTCCATCTTCTTCTTGCAACTATTAATTAGATTTTCCCAATAGCATTTTTTGTTTATTCCAAGAAATAAAGGCATGCCAAGAAACCATCCTGGAAAGGTTGCAACTTTCAAATCTAAAATACAAGCAATTTCCACTTGCAACCTAGGTTGGACATTTTAAAAGAACACCTTTGATTTTATCCAATTGATGTTCTAGCCTAACGCCTTATTGTAATCATCCAACATATTCTTAATCATGCTAGCCTCCTCTTTAAAAGAATTTCCAAATACTTGATGGTATCATAAAAAAAATGTTGATGAGTAACAGTCTCAATCCCAGGTGCCACCATAATGCCTTTCCATCTGCCATCCGTCCTAGCTTGTGGAATGTTTCTACCAAAAACCTTGGCCATTATAATGAAGAGAAAAGGGGGTAGTAGATCTCCTTGTTTAATTCCCCTGGAGGATTCAAAGAACACCTGGGCCAAACCATTTACAATAATAGAGAATTTTGGAGAGATTATTTAATTCATGAATCTATCCATTTGATATCAAACCCAAACCTTTGGAGAACTGATTTGATGACCATGCTTAGAGTCCTACTCTTTCTGGCTGAATGTATAGCTTCATGTTCCACAATGATGCCTTCCATAGTTGATCACCCTGGTGAGAATCCACTCCGTTCCTCTGAAATGATTTGTGCAACACCTTCTTCAACCTATTAGCAATCAATTTTCTGATTATTTTGTAAATGATATTGTGTAACGCTATAGGTTTGTAGTTACCCATGCAAAGTGCATCCTTATTTTTTGGAATTAATGCTAGAAATGCGTTATTTAGAACACCCAATATTGTAGTCTTCTTCCTAGATTCTTCTACAAATTTATGTAAGTATTCTCCAGCAATTTCCCAAAATAATTGATACAAGCTAGTTAGGAATCCATCTAGACTAGGGGCTTTATCTTGACCAAGTTGAAAAGTGGAACATTAGACTTCCTCCAAGGTTATGCTCTTATACAATTCTGCATTGTCTGTCTCATTAATGACTTCTAGAATATTTCTCAAAAGTTCCCTCCTTTCTCTTTCATGGTCTTGTGTTCTTTGATTCAAAATGGATTGAAAATAATTCACTACTTCTTGATTTGCTTCTTTTATTGATTGTGTCATGTATCCATCCTCCTTTCTGATCTCCAGAATCCTTTTTCTAAACTTGTTGACAATTGTCGATTTGTGAAAAATCTTGGTATTCCTGTCCCCTTCCTTGAGCCAGACTTCTGTTGACTTTTGCCTCCAAAAGCATTCTTCTCTAGCTAGAATCTCATCCAATTATAATTTAAACTTCTTCTCTTCCTCAAACTCTTTTGATCTCATACCATGGTTGATGATTTTATCATTAAGGGCTTCCAACTCCTTAAAAATCTTATCCTTCTCTTCAAAGATGTTCTTGAACTACTCTTTATTCCATTCATTGAGTCTATTTTTTGTATGGTCAATCTTTTTACTGAATAGAAACAATTTAGAATGATTTCTAACTCTTACCTCTTTCCACCACTTTTGGATTATCTCACCTAGTGATGCATCCATGCGCCACATATTCTTGAGCTTGAATGGACATCAACATTTTAGTTCCTTTAGTTTGATTGTCATTTAATAGGATAGTGATCAGACCCAGTGAATGGAAAAAATTCTTCCTTAAAAGTGTGCAGGGCATTGTCCCATTCTCCCCAAAGAAAGGAGCGGTCTAATTTATCTACTATGCCTACGAAGTCTCTTCTATTAGTCCATGCATATTTACCATTTTTAATGGGAATATCCCTCAAATTATTAGTATCCATAAAGGCTTGAAAATCTTGTTGAATTCTAGAAATATTATGCAACCCCCCTTGCTTCTTTTAATTGTCTAGAGTTGCATTAAAATTTCCTCTAATAATTATAATCTCATTGTTCCTATGAGAAAACCATTGAGTGATTTCCTCCCATAGATTCCCTTTTCCTATTGTGGATATTGGACCATAAATGTTGATGACCAAAAAAATTAAATTCCTATATAGACATTTACAATTGATAGCTAACCAATTGTGATTTTATGATATTAATGTACAAGAAATAGTTAAAGGGTTCCAAACCATACCGATACCATTTGAAGCACCAATAGATTCCACAAACAAACCATCCCATTGCTTCCAACCTTTCATTCAAACATGATATTCTTCCTTGGTCCATTTCATTTCTTTCAGCAATCCTAGATCTGATTTGTTTTGATGAATCTGATGCCTTATAAGGCACCATTTTCTAGGGCATTGATGCCCATAACATTCCATATTAGGATCCTCATTTATCCACAAGAGGGGGGATCCTCTTCCCACTTCTAAGCTTCATTTGCCCTTTGGTGCTAGCAGCCATTTCCAACTTATCTTTATTTGTTTTAGCACCTCTCCTCAGTTTGTGTTTGATATTTGGCTTATTCAATTTGGACCGAGTTTTCTCAATATCACATTCCAAGTAGAACATCTATTTGATCTTCCTCAAAACATTCCTCCTGCTCAGAGTCAGAGTCCATCATCCCATCCTCCTCTCCTAAAGCTTCTTGAAGTATCTTTTCCATGGGGGTGGTACAAGTGTTTGATTCAAATTTGAAATATCCACCATTGCTACCAAAGTTTCCATGAAACTGTATGGAAAAAGACTTTGTGTTTCTACATTTTCCTTGCTAACTAAATCATCCATATTCTCTTGAGCATGAATATCCAAATGTTTTTCCTCTGAGTTGAGGAATTGCTTTGTCCGAAAAACATGAATATTAGGCTCACATTCAAGTTTTGTATCAGTATTGACTTTCATTTCTCCATTCAAGTAATTATCCAATTTTTTATTTGCATCTACTGGTCTACCCTCTACCTCCATGCTTTCCTCAACCAAAACGATCTCCAATCCATTGATAGGTTAAGGAATATTGTTATCTATTGTTGCCTTTCTACAATATGAGCTTTCATGATATTTAGATCTACATTCTTGATAGAGAGAACAAATCTTCCATTTCAACATTTTACTTCCAATTGGCCCATTCCATCTGGATATCGATATCTTTTGAGATTGGTCTATCCTCTTTAAGACTGATGCGAATTCGAGCATAAATCCCTAGGAATTTATCCTCCACAATTCCTTCAGTCATTACAAATGATCCTAGGTTATTACCAATTTATGCCAAAGTCTTTATAGACCAATATTTAGCTAGGAGGTTATATAATTGAACCCATATTCAAATTTTCACTGACCTTGTATTTCCATGGATCAAAATTTGGGCACCAATCCCTGATGTGGACCTTATTCCATTTGCTAGATATGGACTTTTGGCATTGAAATTCCATTTATCTTTACTGCGAGGGAATTCAATTAGGAAGAAACCATTCACCAAATTCCTAATTATTGTTTCCTCTTCCCATTTATCTAAACCCCATTGATATCAAGCCACTCGTTACCCCATTTGAGAATCATGCCAACATTTTAAGCCTCCCTATTAAGTTCTTACTTTGAGGATTTTGAATGCAAACAAAATTGTTATTAAATGAACAATTAGAGTTTGTATTTGGATCATTGAACCTTTTTGGTTGATGAATCTTTGATTTAATTTATTTTTAATTCTCCATTGTTTTCTTATTCTATTCCAATTGCTTTGCTTATGGTTTCTGGGATTATTCGACCTTAATTTGTTGGAAGAATCCACAATGTTATTTTGTCATAACTTCCTAAACCATTTTCTTCTATTGTAATAAGGTTTCCAATTATATACATTCTTCCTAAATCTACCTTGATCTTGCCATCCAACATTCTCCCAAAAGATTTTATTATTCGATTGATTATTAAATAAATTCCTAGTTTGATTGTTCACACCCCGCGACATCCATTTTTCTTGCTCTTGGTGAAATAGTCCCTTCATTTGTTGTCTGGGTACACATTTGTCCACCCATCGGCCATTTTCGTAAACCCACTGTGGAATGTGATTTGTGTATTCCATTTTTCCATCCACAATTTGACCATTCTACGATAATTCTTCATCCATTCTGTCGCCCCATGTTTTGCTATATTCTCCTCATTCCTTCACACCCTGGCAGTATTCGAATTTGGATTTTGCCCTACTCCCACTTGCCCATGCTCCCGCTCCATAGTAGGGAGAATTATCAAGATTAATTTTATTTATTAAACTTTATACAAGTTTAATGTTATTTAATCAGTCTAATGTTTATTAAGCTTTTTCCTTTAAAATACAAATTTTCAATTTAAATCTTTAATACTTTTAAAATTTAAATTAAATTTAGATATCAATAAAATTAAAATCTAAATGTAACTCATATTATAAAATAAATTTAAATTTAAATTTTAAAGTTCAAAATGAATACTTATTTTGAAAATTATAGTTTTTTTCAATTTTTTTTATTTTTTATACTTTTACATTTTTTTATTATATTTTTAATATTTTCATAATGATTTTTTGATTTGTTTTTACAAATATATTTTTATTTTATTTTTTCAAAGGATTGTTTTACAATTTTTATTTTCTCATTTTTTCATTTTTAAGTGTTGACTTGTTTACTTTTTATGGCTTTTTTAAAGTTTTAGGATTTTGAGGGTCATTTTTACTTTTAAGCCTAGACTAAAACCTAAGACTACTAGGAAGCACGGTGAGGTGAAGAGGCTAAAAAATGATGACATAGGACTCCAAAATGGCAAGGACAATGATGACAATAATAAAAATGACATACAAGAACAAACAAAAATGACAAAGTAAGAAAGTAACAACAAACCAAAGAGGGAATCACAACATGCCATGTAGGCAACAAACACAATCAAAGGCAAAAAGATGAAGGGGCCAAGGATGCAAGATTGGAAAGGTCATTCAGATTTTTTGCCTCAAATGCCCTTGTGGGACTCACAATATTGACTAGATACAAGAAGATGAAGTGGGAAGTTGAGCCTGACATAGATGGGAGGATTAAAGTCCTTTTGTTCATATGAGACCTGAAGTCCTGACAAAACAAACCAAACTCAATGTGGTGGGAGTGGGAATGCAAGCTAGATAGGGATGAAAGGACAAGTTCTTGGTGTTCCTCCATGAACCAAAGTCCCACAACAACAAACAAACATGACAAGGAGCCTTGTGAAACATGAAATTTGACAAGATAGAACAAAATAAGGGAAAAATAAGGAGAATCAAAGGAAATACAAAGAGAAACAAAGGGAAAATGTCAAAAATAGGTAGGAGAAACAATAAAACCAAGACAAAGAAGTGGTTCCCCCAAATCAAAAAGAAAAAATTTGGGGTGTGTTATGCAAGACATAAAAAATGATAGTTTGGCTAGGAAATTGTTGCATTCCTTTTCAAACACAACCCTTCGAGTGCCCAAAATCTCTGGTTCACATTCATACAATATAAATCAAGAAATGCCAACACAATTAAGGCCCAAAACATTAAAACGAACTAAGCCACAACTTAAATCCCACATGTGTCCAAGTGATAAATTCGCCATCCATTGAGTTTCATTATGACCAAAGCAATACAAACTCTGTCTAGGTTATGTAGGTAAAAAGCCATCATTTCCAATGTGAAATGATATACTGGGCATAGCTCTATTGCCAACCAAGCATCTATAGCACTGAGAGAGATACCTTTGGTTCCCATTAAGAATTGCTCCACTTCTAGCCAAGCCTCCATAACCCCAATGAAGGTACTTGAATCACCCTTATGAATTGAGTGTTGATAGTTATTTCTTCTTTCTCTTTTCTTACATCTTGGTAATTTTCTCTTGCATGCATTTTTCTCAATTTCTCAATTCTCAGACAATGAAGCTTGAAATCGGGTTGGGAACCATGGTGGATATCATGAATGAGACATAACCCTTTGGTTTTTTATAATTACAATAGAGCTACCAAACCCAATATAAACTATCCCATGAATTTCTTAAGATCTGAGACTTGTGTCAGATTTTCAATTGCTTATTAAAAAATCAAAAGTGCACTAAGTCATGATACAAATTCAAGTATCCTTAAGATTGAAAAGCATGAAATTAAGATATAGTATCTTTGGAAAATTATTGACCAAGTATCCAAATATGCATACAAAAATCTCCCAATAAAATTTCCCTTCACTATACCCCTTATGTGACAACCCAACTCTTAGCTTGAAATAAGGGACCCCAAACAAAGGGAGAAAGGAACAAAGAAGCGAGAACAAAAAATAACACACAAGGATGATAGAATAAAGAAAAGAGAGGGAACAAGGAAAAGAAAAAGGAAGGAAACCAAATAGACAAAGACCAAAAGACAAGAAAGGAAAGCAGACAAAACACCAACAAACAAGAACAACACAAGACATGGAAGACCAAACAAAAAGTCAAAGAAAAAACCCAAAGAAAAATAAAATAAAACTAAACTACTCCTACCTAGCTAGCCTAAACTAAACCTAACCTAACTTAAAACCTAACCTTAAAAAGGTGGGACAACAAAAATTATGACTTCTTGTCTAGTTTTTCATTATGTGTGTCACGAATCGTTTTATTTAATATTGTGCAATTTAAAGATGTAATGTGATTTTGAAATTTAAAATAGATTAGATCATTCATAATCTAGTATGAGGAAATATAGTATGCTTTTTACTCCTGCAATTGATATGAAATTCGACATTTAAATATTCTTTTGGGTTTGTCAATACTGATAAAATTTTGAGTGCAAGTAATGCAGGATGAGGTGAAGGAGGTCGAAGGCGAGAACACGGATCAGGTAGAATTGCTTTTAACTGAATGAATTCGATGGAAAAGGGAATCTTTCACACACCACATTAGGATTTATATTTGCATCTTGAAAGATGGATGATTTAAATGATCTTATTGAGTGTTTGTTCAAATTGAAATGATGAATTTGGAACGAGTAGTAGATTGATTTAAATAATTATACATGTGCATTGATTGCATGATGTGAGTGGTGATTGAATTGAATTTAAGTTGCATGAGTAATGGTGAAATATTAAGCTTTATGGTTAAAAGAGATAAAATGTGTAGATGATTCGAAAATGAATATCGACCCTAGGTTTTTATGTCCTTCTTGTTCAGATATGTATAATGTATGGAAAAGCATACTAATAAGTACTTTTGTAAATTGGTCAATAGTATAAAATGTATATGTATATAAGAATTCAATCATATACATATATCAATATCCAATTATAGTGAAATTTGATTTCGTCAAGACTTTTGTTTATACATATACGTAATCATTTGAGATCAAAAATATATATGCATTATATACATGTGTATATGAATTCTAATGATAATTCGATCACAGACTTATAGATAAGAGTGTAATTATCAAATATGTAAATAGGTTTGAGGAATTAAACTATTTTATAAAAATCCATAATATATATATATATATATATATATATATTGAATATTTAATTATGCTTAAGTGATTATTTACTTATTTTATGACCATGACCATTCGAAATAATGTATTTATGAAATTAAATTAGGTAATGAAAATCCGATATATATATTTAATCAAAGAAAAGGTTTATCAAAGAATTTATTAAAAACAAAGCTTAATGTTTAATATTAATGAAAAGTCATTTATAAATTATAAAACATACCATATTACAAATATAATATTATATATTACTTTATTAAACATGTTAATAAAGGTGGCGGGTTGAAAAGGTGGTCGACCGTTTGAAGCCAAAGGAAGAGCCGCTTTGGTCGGTGTGTTAACAGACTTCCTCCACCCATAGTAGCCGCTGTCAAAACCTTTAACGCAAGTCAAATGCGGTGGGAGGTAATTAAAGGTAAGTTGTTTAAGGTAGGCGTAGCTTAAGGGAGATACCACCGACTACCACTACCACTATCAAAACATAAATAACGTGTAAAACACATAAGCCACGATATCTGCCTTGATTGACACATATAAAAAGAACTTAAATTGATTTAGACTTGACATGCAAACCCGATCCATGGTGGATAAGAAGTCGACGGATTCCATGTTTGACTGATGCAGCAATCAAGATCCAACTAAAACGGTTGGAGGTTTTTAACAATAAAGGACTCAAACTTGCCACAAAACAAGGATGGTATTTAATTCATAGAACTGCGTGGAGATTATAGTTACAACCACATGATAATAGAAATAGTGGAATAGTAAATAAGACCCAGAGGATAGCAACAAACATAGCCAAAGATTAGAATAAATAGACATATACACACACACATTCTTTCATTCTTTTCTCACACGAGATTAGAAGAGCGATAATTTCTTGAAGGGAGGGTTAGAATAGTTTGATAGAGAGGAAGAATAGTTTGATAGAGAGGAATAATAGTTTGATAGAGGAAGAATAGTTGGATGTAGAGGAAGAATAGTTGGATAATATCGTGGAGATTGAGCGATAGAGAGATAGTTGGATAGAGATAAGAATAGTTGGAGAGAAAGAGAGACTTGCGACCAAGGCATGGAATCATTTGACAAAAAACGACAAGGTCAAAAGCTTACAATCCACTCTAAGTTTCCAAGAGGTTAGAATCCTTTGTTTATGTTTTATTTTATTTGTTAAATTTGGTATAAAATGTGTAGAAATCAAAGTTTAGATAATAGATAGGCACGTCCAAATGGGTATCAATTATTAATATCGTATTTGAAATGCTTTATAAACCATTGTGGAATAAAAGAAAAGAATTTAGAGAAAAGTTGTTGTTAATATCGTATTTTGCACAAAAATAAATAGTTTTAATTTTATTTTTAGAATATGTTTGTGTACTTTTGGTTACATATGAGATTAATTTCATACATGTTTAACACCTTCTTTTGTATGTACTTTATTTTAGACGAAAGATTGATTTTAAGATTATTGCTTATAAAAGTTTATCGTTTTCCAAAATATGAAAGATTGTCTTCGATAGATATATTAGACAAGTAATGATTAGTAAGCAACAAAAATGATATCTCTATTTTTTTAAAAGAAAGATTGTATTCTCAATAGAATTTGTGTTTGAGGGAATCAAGCTAGCGTTAAGCTTGAGTTGGAAAAATTTACCTTTCGGGATGCGTGTCGAATGTCGATTTTTTAGGGAGAATAGTTGCTTTTTCCAACTATTATTTTGCTGTGCATGGCATATACTCGGCTGAGTTATTGTTTGAATTATCCATGGAAAAAGATGGAAATTCCTTATTTATACTCTCTACCACATCCTAGTATGATAGCAAATGCTTGTTTCTTAGAATGGAGTAGGAAAAATGAAAATGCATATATTATCTAGGCATGCACCAGATTCCCTCTTGCTTTTGAATTCTTTGGTTAAACCAATTCGTGCAGGGTCGGGTATTCTTGATTGACCAAGAATTCCGGGGAAGCGTAAGCTTCAAGGTTGGGCAAAAAAAGCACCTGATTCTTGTTCTCGTCTGCATTCAAAAGACAGAAGGAAGTGACTCAGACTAAAGATCGACAGATGCATCTTCTTGTATATTCTTAAGGCAATTTGGAAGCCTAAGTAGGAAATAAGAACTTCTTAGCATTGGATATTGTATTATTCATGTGCATTATTATGATATATTCGATGTTTGCTTATATCTTGTATAAAATATGCTTAGAGATTGAAATTATAAGTTTATTTATGAATAAAGAGTAGTTTAGGGTTAGATCCTAGATTGACGTCTTTACAATGTGTGGCAGTAACAATTTAGCAGGCAAAGTTGTAAGTTTAGAAACTTCAATTTTGTACTCGAAAATGCAAAGTTTTGGCAAGTTTGATTCATTCTAGGAGCACAATTTTTTTAAAATCAACAACTATGGGTCTTCATTTTTGTCATGATCTACCCACAAGAAAGTTCTAATTCCCCCCACATCATACTCAAATATATAAAATAATCAACAAAAAGAGGGAAAAAGAAGAGAAGCCACCTAATTTAGTTTCATTACGTGAACATGTTTGTATGTAGTGACTTTATCTTCATGTGGTCTTAGCTCGTGGTACACTATATCATCCCACTTGGGTCCATGTCTATTAAGAGTAACAACACCAATCAATGATGTACTATGGTTATCATCAGAACCGGGTGAACTCACAATAATGGTTCCCACTTTTTTGCCACTTTTGACACTGAGATGTACATTTTTAAAATAATCTTCAACTTCCGAGAACTATAACTTTTAAACTATTAAAAATTTGAAGATGATGTAAATTAGTGATTTGTAGCATTTTGTTTGTAGATTCTATATATATTTTTTTCAAATTTTTTTGAAGGATTTTTAAATTTTTTTTCCATCTCCCTTGAAAAGTAGTTTTTTACAACAAACTACATTTTTTAAGAGTGACGTGCCTCCTGAAATGCATAAAGTTTTTTATATAAATGATAAAAACTCAATTATTTCAAATTTTGGTTTGTAACATCAATATCTAGGGCTTGCATTTGGTTTGATAGTGATATATTCAATATTTTTCATTTTATAAAGTTTTGAAGTCCGACCAGTCATAATTCAGACATAGGTTTAAGTTTGAACACATAACTTGTTCTATATATATTGAAATTCAATTTTTTTTTTTGGTTAGAAAGAAGACATCAATACCAGGGACTTAGATATTTTTCAGAATTTTTTTGAATTAGTTTCTTATCTTTCCCAATGCGTTGAACAAAGAAGTTCATATTCGGTGAAAAACCAATTTTCCATAAAATGAAAAAAACAAGAACATAATAAATTCACAATATAACAAAATTATACTCGTTGGAAAGATTTCTCCAAGTACTACCATCTAATATTTTTGGGTTATCAAGATTATTTCATTCGTGCTTTGAACCAGACCTCTGAAGTCATAAATTCTTCAGAACTCTGAAATTTTTTGGGAGAAACCTCTAACAAGAAGGTTCAAATGAACAATACTTTGATTGAGTTGGGTTCGCTCGAACCATAAGGGGTTCAAACGAACCCCCATTTGATCGAACCCACAGGCTTAATTTTGGTCCATACTTTTTCATAACGGTCAGGTTCGAACTAACCCAACCATTTTTAACTATCAGGTTTCGTTCGAACTCTGGCCGACGCAAATTTTTTTTTTTTCCACTTGTGGAGTCATATAAATGTCCATAATTTTTTTCATTTTTTATCACACAAATGATTAAAAGAATTCACATTTTTGGATGAGAGAAGACATTTGAAAATTATTTTGAGGGCAATAATTTGAAGTTTTTTTTAAAAGCATGGGGAACAAGAAGAGAAGGCAAAATAAGACTTCAAAGAATTATTCTCCCAAAACGGAAGAAAGATATCGAGAACAAAGAAGACAAAGATATCATGATGCAAGTATGTATTTTTAATTTTATATGTATTACGTACCAAAAATAGTGTTTATTTGTTAGTATTAATTAGTTCAATATTTTTTATCTAATATTTTTAATGAAAATTAATTTAAAAAATATTAATTAAATTAATTGGAAATAATAGTATTAAAAATAATCTCATTTTAATTGGAAAGCATAATTAATTTGAGATAATACATGTGTATTTGCAAATTTCAAATTCCATCAACTTGCTTGTTGTGTAATTGCATTTTTCTCCTATATAATTAAGTCCATTTATAATAGATAAGACCTATTAAGTCATAAAATTAATAAGACCTATTATGTCATAATTTAGGTTCTAAATTATATATATTGAATATTTAAGACATGTACTTAATTTCATGTGATAGGTCCTTTAATATCACATAATATATTTGTCTTAAGGGGAGTTAAGTATATTAATGTGAAATGTTTTTGCATATGTGGTCATATTGATTTTAATAATAAGGCCTATTAGGACTATTACATTGATTATAGGTCTTAAATGTGACATAAATTTATAACCTATTACATGTTGAATAATTTAGGTTCTATTTATATGACTTCACGTATGCAAAAACATTTCAGATTAGGAGGTCTATTAAATAATAGGTCTTAAATATACACACATGTGACAAATTATAGTCCACCTACATTATGGTCCATAACAAATTAATATGAGGTCACCTTTATCGTATGCATGCATCAAAATATTTGTACTTTTAATTTTTAAAATTGGAATTTCTAATTTATCAAAATTTCATTTTATGTGTTAAATTAGTGCTCAAAATTAGAGATTGAGGTTTTCAAAATAACTCATCAATATTTATTTCCATTTTATATGTTTATGTTTATTTGTTATATTAGCGCAAAACAAAATTAAACCTTAACATTATACGTAAGGAATAACATAAATTAAATGATAATAATGAACTAATTATAATTCTTCATGTGTAAATCTAGAATTAAACATCAGAAAAAAATTAAATTAAAATAATTATCATCTTCTTGAAATATTAAAATTACTGAACAAAATTTAACTCTAACTCTAAACCTACTTGCACAAGTTAAATTTAAATTTGAGCCCTAATCCTAACCTGAGAGCAAATTGAACTTTAAACCTAAACAAGTAATTTAATTAGAGTTATAACAGTAAGGTCCTGAAAGTAATTAAATTTAATAAACCAAATTGAACGGGCTAATTTTAACACAAAGCTTTAAGCCAAATTTGCCCCTAAATTCTTAAACCTAATTGAATAATCTAGATTAATTTGAACCTTACACAAACTCTTAAATTATGTGCAGAATGGGCTCGAGAAGAAGGGAGTTCTAAAGTGAGAGTTGAGGCAAACGAAACTGTTGAAGAACACAATATAGTTGATGAACATAGGGAGGAGATTGTCCAAGTTGAACCAATGGAGACCTTTGAAGGAGAGGGGTCAGGCTCCTTACCTCCTACCACTGATATGGATGAACATATTGTGGATCTAGCTAAACAGGCGAAGAGAAATATTTCTTATAAAAATTTAGATCATTTACTTGAAATGGATGTGGATGAGTTGAAACGTCTCAGTGAAGAACCTAGACATACTAAAAGGAGGTCAATGAATAAAAGTGCAAAAGAAATAATGTCTCATTTCAACAATCTTGATACTACACTAGAAAAAGCTCAATTGTTATTAATTGTACTTACTCATAAAGACTTAATAGATACAATAAAATTGTTGGGTATAGATACAACATGTCAAAAGAGGAAAACTTCTTAGTTACAAAAATCTATTTTTGATAATGTTAAGAAAGGTTTGGTGAACATTGGTAAAAAATTTCGAAAACTAGATAAGACCATTTCAAGAAGATTGATGTTGACATCTATAGTAAATGAAAGATTACCTCAAAAAAGACAGATCTCTTCACTATCATCTGAGTTTGGTTTTAGTAGAAGGACAATATCTAAATATGTTAAAAGGAGAAAGATTTTGGATGATACTACCTCAGAAGGGAATTGGGCAATTATGTGTAGAGATCCTCATTCTGATAGAATTGAAGATGTTGTTAGGAACTTTGTGACAAGTTTTTGGAATGATAATACTCGTCCTTCATCAAATAGTAGAGATGTTATCAAGCAAAGGATTGGTCTTGATCATTATGATCTCCATGTAAAAAATTGGATAGACACAACAAAACATGAATTGTATGTGTTGTTTACTAAAACAAAGCCTCATAGAAAGATTGGATAAACCATGTTTGAACGGTTAAGGCCATATTATGTGAAGTTAAACAAAGTTTTCAAAACTTGTTGTTGTCGTTATCACATCAAATGTGACTTGTACTATCAGGTGTTTTGAAAGATTAGAGAAGATAGTGATGGTTATGAAAATGCTCCTCCTAAATGAACAAGTCAATTCATAGCATCCATCTTATGTGATAAATCAGATGATAATGCAACCGGTCAAATAAATTGCATAAGAGGAATTTGTGAAATATGCGGGGACTTGGCTAAATTGCCTTTGAGAGATGAAGATACTGACATGAGGAAGATGGTAAATTGTAAGAGTTACAAGTACAAAAAATTTGAAAAAAAATTTGGAAAGGAATTTACAAGGCTAGATTATGTAGAAGAGGAAATACCTATTGGAACATTTATGGAAAATTTTCGTAAGTTGATAAAACCATACATATGCCATGGTTTTTTTGCCAAGTGGAAAGAAGAAAAATTTAAAATATTAAGAGACACTTTCCCACTTGGAACTATTCTATCTGTAGTTGACTTCACGGAGAATTACTCTTTTGCACATCAAAAAGAGATTCAATAAGAGTATTACTTTTCAAATCAAATCACTATTTTGGTGCATGTGTGTTATCAACATGCACATATGAATTTGGATGGTGTTGATAGTACATTTGAAAATCATGTCATTAAGAAAGAGTACCACTTCTATATCAGTGATGATAAGGAGCATGACACACTTTTTGTACAACATTGCTTTAAGAAGTTTTTTGAATATTTGAAAGATAGAGGCATAACAATAGTTAAACATTTTGTTTGGTCTGATGGATGTGCGGCATAATTAAAATCTTTGAGGCCATTTTATGCACTATGTACATATCATCAAAATGACAAAATACCACATGTTTGGAGTTTTTTTTAGAGTGGTCATGGAAAGGGTGAACATGATGGTGCAGAAGCTTGTATCAAACGTGTTCTAAGAAAGCATCAAATAAAGTACACAGGAGATCGTATAGAAGATGCACATGATGTTGTTGAATGGTGTGAGAAACACTTTGAGCAACCTAATTATCCTGGGGAATCATCATTGAGAACATATAGACCCATTCCATATAGAGTGTTTTGAGAGATGATCGGTACGTGTTCTCTTTTAGTGTTTTATTTAATTTTTTTTAATCTTTTAAAAAATACATGTTCCTAGTTCAAATGTTTCAATTTAACAACTTGATCTACATGTACATTCTTGTACACATGTACATTTTGCAGATGTGGATAGAAAATCAATGCATGGATGCAAGAGTGTGGAGAGGACAAGATCTTTGCATTGTGTCATGAGTATAGATAATCGCCAATGGACATTATACACTAGGGATTATTCATGTTTTTGTTTTGAATGCATTTTCGAAAACTATGTTGATTGCAAGAACCAAGAGCTTGGATATGTTAGTGAATGGAAAATGGTGCCACTAGATGTTTCTGACACATACGAGGATTCAAATGAGGACAAAAAATTTGAAGACATTCCTTTGATTTCTGGTGATTATGATCATATTTTAGGATTGATTAAAAAAGGTACATATGATGTACACATGTAAATATTTCCTTAAAAATGACATGTAACTTAGAATTTATTTAACTTGTGTCAAATTGCAGGAGATATTTTTGTAGTCATAGCAGAAGATGGAAATATAGAAGGTGTTAGTTATTATTTATTGCATTGCATAGAAGAGACAAAGAAGTTATCGAAATCTGAGATGAGTGATGGAATGTCATTTCCCACAGGTTTCAGTTCTGATTTGAATATGTACATGTACAAATTGCTTACGTGGAAATTTTTAATTTCTCACGTTTCTTATATACATGTACATGTAGGCTCAGTTGTAGTGCAAGGGACATATTTCAAACAAGTTAAAATTGTTCAACATGGGATTCATTTCATTGAATACCAAATTGACAACAAGGTATATCAGTATAGTCACTTGGTCATTGCTGTTGGCCTAATTCTTCAAACATTTCCACGTCGAGGGCAGTCTCAAAAGTGGAGACTAGATAGTGAAGATCATGACAAAATATTAAGTGTTATTGAAGAGCATTCTGAACCACTTGATGTGGTATGAACTATATATATTTAGTAATCCAAAGTACACATGTGGTTCAACTCACATGAATTGAATTAATAGTCAAGATAAATTCTAGATCTCTTAACTTGTTTTGAAACTCAAGGATAAATATTTTTTAAGTTTAAATATATAAATTTTTTAATTATATCAAATTAGGATGTATTCAAAGTTAATTCAAGTACATGTACATGTTTAAATGCATGTAATTTGTAAGGACCACTAGGTAAAATAATTTAATTAAAAAATGCATATTTAAATTAGAATGTAATATGTACATTTGTAAAATTGATAAAATATGGAATTAGGACATGTACATGTTGTGAACTATTTAACTATAGTATACATACCTAGAAGCACATACCATGTGAACTATTCAATACATGACCTATTAAGTTTAGTTTGTTCATTTGATACATACTCTTTTGTTTGAACATGTTCTTTTAAATTTTAATGCATATCTACTGTATGTACATACGTGTTACATGTAGTTTAATTTTTTTAATTTCTATAGAACATACATGCATTCTTGATCATATATATATATATATATATATATATATATATTTAAAGTGTACACATAAGTATTTCTAACATGTGCACGTGATATATATATATATATATATAGTCCAGTCCAGTCCATCGAACATAAAGTACATATATAATCTAACATGTATGTACATGTGCACATGGAATATATAATCTAACACATGTACATGTGCATGAAATATATAATCTCTAGTCTAAACTTCATTTCACATGATGCAGCAAATATATATAATCCGATCAAACACAATGGAGATATAAAGTATAATCTATTCTAAACTTCATACATGCATGAAATATACAATCTAATGAAACATGTAACCAAGGTATTTAAAGAATATAATCTATTCTAAACTTCATACATGATGCATGAAATATATATAATCCATATAAAACACAAACCAGGTATAAAGTATAATCTAGTCTAAACTGCATACATGGATGAAATATATATATTTAATCTGATCAAACACAAACAAGGTATAAAGTATATAATCTAGTCGAAACTCCATGTACATGCATGAAATATATATAATCTGATCAACACAAACCAGGTATAAAGTATAATCTAGTCTAAACTTCATGTACGTGCATGAATATATATATATATATATATATATATATAATATGAAAGTCTATAAAAAGATAAATGTAAATGAGCTATAAAGTCTGGAGCAAATCAACAGGGATCATGTTGGCTACGAATTGAGCAACCATCTGAGGGAGAGTCCTGCAAAAGTAGAATTTATTTAAATATTAAATATAATATATCTATCTCTCTAGACGTGCATGTACATCAAATCCAAGTGGAGTTCAATAAAAATTTAAATATAAATTGTAACGTGCATGTATACATACATGTACATATATGTACCAAAAACCATAACTAACCTGTCCACTAACAGCATCTAAAGAATCTCTCCTACGCACACGCTCAGAGCTCAAGGAAGGAGTGACATGAGCTAACTGTCAATTTAAGGATTAGTCCACGATCAATTTAAATGATCTACAAATTAAAACTTAGAACTAGATTATTTATTAAACATGATCTATATATATATATATATAGATTTATCCTACAAATTTACAACATGTATACATATCTTCTAAAATTTTAAACGCACATGTACATGTACATACCTGTGTATCACCTGGAGTAGGCTGTATAGTCTGATCTTGCCCTGTTATCATATCAACAACATCACTCATGCCTGCATATCTCTCTCTAGTTTTACGTATCACTGAGGAGTGCAAGGGGCTAACTAGATGAGTGGGCATTGTGGAAGAAGTGTCTAATTGTAGTAGCATGTCCATAAACCCAGTATGGCTCAAATCTCTTAGCTGCTCCTCAAATGAGTCCAAACCCTCATTTGTGATATGAACCTGATCAGCTCGTATCTCCTCCTCAAATGAATCCAAGCAGCCCTCATTTGTGATATGGACCTGATTAGCTCATAGCTCCTCTTCTACAGCAACATAGTGATTTATAGGTGGGTTAGTGCTTGGAGCATGCGTAGAGTGATGAGAATGTTGTGACTGCCTTGAGGAATGCATCGATGACATTGTAGCCTGACCATCTCTAAGAATCTCCTCTCTAACATCAGCCAATGGTATCCCAAGTCGAGATGAAATAAAACTATAAGCATGTATTAGGTCCTCGGCTAAATACTGTGACATCTATACATGTCTACTACCTCTGACTATAGCTGCTACCTCATCTGGGGAGGGGATGCCAGTAGTAATATACCGATCATCTGAATCTGAAGCCCCCCAATGACTAGAAGATGCATGATCTATGGATGATCATGAACGTGGTCGACTCATCATATATCTGCCCAGCCTGTCAGAAGATATGGTGGCTGTTGTTGATGCAATTTGTCCAATCCTATCAATTGCTTCTCTCTGAGAAGCAATCACAACATGATCCATTATGGGGGCCATGGCTGGGACTACTACAGGAAATATTTGGCCAACAAGGTCGCTGTGTCTAGGCGGAGCTCTATCATGCCTACAATATACATCTCTATCAGCAATCCTACTCCTCCCCTGTCCATAATATCTTGGAATATCAAGGTATTTTGGTTTCATCTAACAATGAACCTCAACAAATACTTGCTATGCAAAGTATAATGGTATCTGGTCATTATTAGGATAATGACCATGGGCAGCTAAGAAGCATGGGTAAATCAATGATGCAACCTGTGGGTCGATACATCTGGTAACCTGATATCCCCTCACCTTACTCTTCTCCTGATATTGTGGAAAGCATCTTTTCTTGATGGTCTCCTTCGAGACCACCCCCACCACATCAGCAAAAGAATGAGGACCCCTCACCTCACTCCTCAACTGTCTATATATATCCTCTATAACCTCAAGTGAGAATGAAGTGTGAGAAACTAAGTGGTCCCTCAATGTCCATAAACTATCAAAAATGGATGTGCATGTACTCTTGTTCACGCCATTAGTACAGGGGTCATCTAATATGGCCCTCAACCTATGCAACTCATGATCACTGTACTAGAAAATAGTAGCAATAGCGGGCAAGGGGGGATCCTGCTATGGAGGATCAACATCATCAATGTGTGGCTCCTGATCAGGAGCCTGCGAAGGTATATCTTGGGATGCCATCTATCTAGGTACATGTCATAAAGTTAAAATAAATACGTAAGAAGAGAGAGAGAGAGAGAGAGAGAGAGAGAGAGAGAGATCATTTTCATGAGAGAGAGAGAGAGAGATAGAGAGAGAGAGAGAGATTATACATATACATCTTCATGAGAGAGAGAGAGATCATTTTCATTTTCAAAAAATACATAAAAAATTCAAATATTTCAGAGAGAGAGAGAGAGATAACATATATTTTAGAGAGATAGAGAGATCTAACATGTGTATATTTAAATATTTGTAATACATAAAAAATTCAAGAACATGATATATAACATGGAATGCAACAAATCTCTAAATTTTTTGATAATTTTTTTATAATTGAACTCCATATCTAAAAAAAAAAGGAGGTCATTGTATTTTTGTAATTTGGGCCTATATGATTATAAAAGTATTAAATTTGCAATATGTGATCTTAAGGGGAATGTCATACGACCCCTTAAGACACTATGTGATGGACTAAGGGGTATGTCGTTCACACTAGGATTTTATAAGGGGTCATATGTGGTTCTAAGGGGTCACACATGTGTTATAACATATGCGTGACCCCTTGGGACCACATATGACCCCTTAGGACACAATGTGATCCTAATGGGAATGTCATATGTACACTAGGATGTTATAAAGGGTCATATGTGACCTACTAAGGGGACACACATGTGTTAATGCATGTGTGACCCCTTAGGACCACATACGACCCCTTAAGACACTATGTGATGGACTAAGGGGTATGTCATTCACACTAGGATTTTATAAGGGGTCATATGTGGTTCTAAGAGGTCACACATGTGTGACCCCTTAGGACCACATATGACCCCTTAGGACACTATGTGATCCTAAAGGGAATGTCATATGTACACTAGTATGTTATATGTGATCCTTTATGGTCCTAAGGGAACATATAGTGTCATTAGGGGCATATGTGGTCTTAAGGGGTCATGTTGTGCGTGTAATAGGATGTGAAAATGGGTCACATTGTAGAGGATTTATTTTGTCTAATTTGTTTAAATTTGTTATCTAAATTTTCTAATGTTTTTTTAAATTAAAATTTATTAATTTTTCTAACTTTTAATTTATTATATTTATGTTTGTGACATTTTTCTAATTTTCTTTTTTTGCTAATGTTTTTCTAAGTTCTGATTTACTACCTTATTTTTCTATGTTTTTCATAACAATTTTTTAAAATGTTGAAAAAAAAATACATATATATATAGTTATGTAATTTTAAAAACAAATTGACACATTTCAGTCAAAACATTAAATTATCAAACATTTTTCTAAAATAATGAAAAACAATAATTTACTATCAAACATTTTTCTAAAATGCTGAAAAACAATAACTATATAGAATTATTTAATTAAAAAAATAAATTAACAAACAAATTATTTATTAATTTAATAAAAAAAGACATTATTAAACTAAACAAAGGGTTATTTTGTGCACCTAATATAATAAAGGTTGAAAACTGAAATATGAAAGATGCTAGCTACTACGGACAAAGCTCGGTGACATGATGCTGATGACTGGTTCGGTCCAACCCCCACTAGATAGAAAAAGACAAGTTTGACAATGACTGTTTAACTGTCACATTCGCTATTTACAAATGTTTTAAAACAACCTAACTGAAAAAGGGTTCGAGTGAAGGGGGGGTTCGCTCGAACCCCTTAAAATA
The DNA here is from genome assembly GCF_030272615.1 of Cryptomeria japonica. Classification (NCBI taxonomy): domain Eukaryota; kingdom Viridiplantae; phylum Streptophyta; class Pinopsida; order Cupressales; family Cupressaceae; genus Cryptomeria; species Cryptomeria japonica. Next base: position 590,928,616 of record NC_081408.1, on the reverse strand, counting down.
ATAATATTATAGTGGGTTCGCTCAAACCCAAAAACCACCCATGGTTTGAGCAAATCCACAACCGCAAGGAGGTTCACTCGAACTTTGAGGGGTAGTTCGAGCGAACAAGCCTATTTTGCTCAAACCCCTCAAAAAATAAACTTCCCACTTTCGCCCAATTCCTTCGTTGGTGAAAGTGGGAACCAACTTTGTGAATTCACCCAATCCCCGATAGACTAACTACTTTAGACATATCTTCGAGTAAAAAAGAATCATCAAGTTTGTTATTCTTTTGACTGTCTTTCTAAACCTTAAAAGCAATATGTTCATCTTTAGCATTACTTGCCATGGAAATATTTCATGATAGGGTGAACCCACAATAGTGGGTTACACTTTTTCAGACAAAAAAAATTAACTCTTTTGTCCAAAACTCGATTTTAGCGATATTCTATTGAAACCCCCTTTTAATCGAATATAAAAAACACATTCAATCGAAACCTACTTCCGATCAAACCCAAAAAGGCATAAAACATAAAATTTGCATTAGGGGGTTCGAGAGAACAAAATGTGCTTTGTTTTGGACTCCCCCCAAACCTCTCATGGTTTTTGCAGATTTTTGGCCTTCGAAGCTCAAATTGAGGGCTCAAATGGACGAATTTGGACAAACCCAAATGCATGATAGTAGTACTCAAAGAAATATTTATAATGACTATTATTTTAATATATAGAGAGTTTATTATGATTTTTTTTTAGATTAACTAAACATAGGTTTCATACCGAACATCAACTTCCGAGTTCAACGGTTATGGAAAAATAGTAAACAAGTGAAAAAAAAATCTGAAAAATACATGTGCACTAGGTATTGAAGTCCTCTTTCCAAGAAAATAAATAAATTTAATTTAGATACATACACAACAAGTTATGATCAACCAAATGAACATATGTCAAAATTATAGTTAACTCGACTTCAAAACTTAATAAAATATGAAATATTGATGATAATGTTATGAAACCAATTGGAAACATTAGATATGGATGTCACAAAAATAAATTTGAAAGACTCACATTCATTTCTATTTTAGAAAAAAATTATGCCATAGCAAATGAGTATCACTCTTTAAAAATGTTATTTTTTTCGTAAAAAACTAGTTTTCAAGCGAGTTAGAAATTTCAAAAAAATATATTTAGAATCTACATACAAAATTTCACAAATCACTAATTCACATCATTTGCAAATTCCTTATGGTTTAGCAGTAATAAGTGCCCGAATGTGAGGTTTTTTCTGAAAATGAAAATTGAAATGTCAAAGTTGGCAAAAAAGTGTAACCCACTATTGTGGGTTCACCTGACATCATAAAATCCAAACAACTTAGCTCAAAGAGTGGTTTCAAAGGATGAATCCTACATGAATCACATGTTGCAAAATATACCATTTTACATGAGCAACCTTGGCTACCCATTGCTACAATCAAATTCAACACAAGGTTCATCATCCTATCGATTTCATCTGCTAAAGTGGGTTGCATGCAATCCTTACCTCTGGTTTGTAAACTTTGAATACCTTCATGTTCAACCTTGATTTCTTGCACACAATTAGCAAAGTTAGAAAAATATGCATTAGGTACTTCATTCAAGTCATTCATATCCCAAAAGAAACAATCTCCTTAAAGTTCATTAGAATAATTTAAATCATATTTAAATGAAAACAACTTGATTTCACATTGTTCATCTTGCTAAAGTAATTCAATTTTAGATTTTTTCCCTTGCATATACTCTTTATTTTCTTGTATTTCATCAACCTATATCATGTCACAAACACTTTGCTATAGTAAAAAGTTTAGTTTTATGAAAGTTTATGTCTTCATCACTATCCATTGTGACTTCAAACCTATCCTTATGATTGGTATGAATATGATTTAATTAATTTTTCAAGAGCCATTGACAAGTTCCAATTCATCCTAATCCATCTCTATGTTAGTATTAAGAGCTTCATCAACGAAGTCATTATTAGGGAAAGAGAAGAGGTCTTCCACTACTTCATCTAAAAATTTATTTCATTTTCTTTCATTGTCAATATTCATTTCAATCTGATCCTCATAACTCATATGAGAGATTCATATCATCACTGGTTACAAAAGCATCCTTCACAAACTTGCCATCTTTGTCCAAACAAATGAACTCATCATTCATTTCAATCACTTTTGAATTTGTTGTAGTAGTATCTTCCTTTGTCATAAGATATGTTCAAATTGACATCATCATTATCTAAACACAATAAATTATCATCCAAAACCTCAATCACACTATGATTTGCCTCTAAATTGGCCTCTTTTCTCATTAAATTCACATACAAATTAGGCTTAACCTTATCATGTGAGATTAATTCAACACTTATTTGATTTTCATCAAGAGGAGAATATTCAAACATTAATTTACCAGTTTCACCCCCACTTGTGATGGTTTCACTATCATGTTGGTCTACATTAATCGACTCACCTTCATGAGCAACAAGTTATGTTTCTTCCTAGGATATATGAGATAATTTTTTCTCTATTTTTTCATCCATCAACTCAATGTGCCAATGATCTTCCAAAGGAGTTAACAATTCCTATATTCTAATAACACATTTAAAAAATAAATCCATTTTCCCAAGAAAGACAAAACAATGTATTTCGTTAGGTTTATTTGTGAGGTGTATCCTACATCCCCTTGACCATGCAATATCAACTAAAACCATAAGAACACCTAATTCTTTCAACCATTGAATCAACCTATTTTGTGCAAGTGGAATATCTACATAGGTAAATGGAAGTTTTCTTACCTTTGTCATGTGAATGTTCATCATGAGACTCACCTTGGGTGCTTGCATGAAACCTTTCACTTGCTAATATTTTAAATTGCAATAGTGTTGGGGAAATGTTGTTAACACCTCAATTTATTAATAATTTTGCCCATAAATTGTTGTTAGACTCATTTTCCAACCTGATTTGTCATTCATGTTTAGATTTTGTAGATGCTTCTTCTTCATTCTTAACTAGCTAGTTGGAGTGGTATGACTATTCACTCCCTTTTGTAGTTTCATCTTTGTTAAAATTTGTCATTATAATTCACGAATCATAATCAAATAAAGAATTCATAGCCACAAAAATATCATTAGAAGATAGAAAATTATTAATCACACTTAAAATTTGCATTTGTTGGTCATAGCTAGGTTGCCTTGGTGTGTGTGATTAAGCTCATGTTAGGAAGATTTGAAATGTTGTATTTTCCAAACTATTGTGGTTGAAAAGGCATAGTGTATGCATTGTCATAAGTTTGCAAATATCGCCAATTATCTGGCACTCTCATTGAATTGATCATAATTATGACTCAAAGTATCATATTTGGATTGCGTTAACATCAGGGCTATGCTAATTGCCTAATTTACATTAATTATTTCACCAATTTTTTTAACCTTTATTGAAAATATAAGACCAATATTTCAAAAACAATGTTCTTTCAAGAAATATGCACCTACAAGCTTATATGTACCCTAAACTCTTTGGTACATAAGAAAAAATCTGTAATTAAATTGAGGAATAGTTTCGTTTAAAGAATCTTTTCATACTTGCAAATTGTATAAAAATCTTGTGTGCTCAATTGGATCATATTGATATAAAAATAGAAGCCCCATCTCCCACCAAGAGCATATGGATCTAGGTGGAATATTTTCATACCAGTATGATGCAGAAACTTGAAGAGTTCCAATGAATAAACTACAAATAACACCACATGTGATACATTCTAAAGAAGGACTATATGATACTTAAAAGAACTTATATGTCTTGAAGCACTTTTCTCACTCTTGGGATAGAACAATAGAAGCTTGTTGTATGCATGATGAGGAATTGCATGAACAATCCTAGGTATACACAAGGGACTACCCATTAGAGCTAGGATATCCAAAGGTCTAACTCACTCCAACTTACAAATAACTTTGAAAGCTTTAGTTAGTCCTCCTTCTAGCATCATTTCTATTGACAAATATTTTGATACACTCATCTATAGGTAGATAGAACATGAAAATATACCACCTCTCCTACAAGGAAACCAACCTCAAATGATTGATAACCCCAAGGTCTCTTTGTGTCAAGTCATGATGATTTTGGATTACACAATGACTCATGTACTTGTACCTATATAAGGGGCCTACTAGTTTGATTTTTTGACTTATTTGCAAATTTTGAATCCTAATCTAAAACTAAACTAACCAAAGGGAAAAGAAAGAGAAAAAGAGAAAGGGAAATGTATGAAGGCAATGGATGCTTAATATCCACTTAAACAAACAATATCATCTGGATCTAAAGAACCTTAGCACAATTTTACACATTAATATGTAAATTAGCAATTCAACACATTAATATGTAAATTAGGAATTTAACACATTAATATGTAAATTAGCAATTTAACACATTAATGAAGCCAAACTCAGAGATATAAATTGCTAAACACATTCAACTTTAATAGCTATCACCATTTACATGCATAGATTTATATTAAGTATATATGATTTCAAGTTGTATCCTATGATTTCTTTGGATTTTGGAAGTTAATTTTGAGAAACAAAATAGAAAACATCACATCATATGAAAGAAAACAACTTAAAGAAGCAGGGAATCATATCAAAACACATAATTTCACTTTTGAATGAGGTACTTATTCAAAGATTTGTCACACTAAACATATGATTTTTACTTATGCCAAATGGTCTTCAACTACACTACAATACAAATGTGAAGACAACCAAACCAACATGACCCACAATCAAATTTTGGAAGTATTCAAAGTCTCTAACTCCTAAAACTACTTCTAAGAACACAATCCCTAAAATTCTAACCCTTTACAATAATCATCTCACTACAATTTGTAACCCCTCAAACATAAAAATACCCCTTTTAAAAAGATACAAAACATTCCCGCTTTGAGGTGCATGCAAGCACTCAAGAAAAATAATATTCCCTTTTTGGTCTACAAACTTTCTCCAGTTGATTGTGTATGTATGCACTTTAAGGGCAACATTCCATTTACTCCTATGGTTTACTTTGGCTCCACTCTTTTGGAAAGAAAATCAATATTTCCTTTTTTATTTCATTTTGATTTTGGAAATATTGCCAATCATACTTTAGCTTAGTTCTAGTCCATCTTCAGTCCTTTATTGAGTTCCATTTTTATAATTTGGCAATACTATCAATTGCACCTAACTTGCTCATTGATTAATATCCCTACACATTCAAAAGATTATGATTATATATGTGGATGTGTAAATAAATTCCCTTCTAAAATATTACCTACCAAAGTTCACAATTTTAGAAAAACAACACTTGTTTGATTATGAATTTTAGAAAGTAAAATAACTCAAATTTATTATAAAATTTTAAAATAATTTAAAATTTAACAAGAAACTCCTTATTTAACTTTCACCATCTACCATGAATGTCATTCACCTTTTGAATCACCAAGACACCTACATGATAAAATTATTAATTTATGAATTAATTGAAACATTAAACATATTAAAATGAAATTAGATCCTTGAATATTTTAAACAAAAACCCACTTAACAAATCTTTAAAATTATTTTTGATTGTTAATATTATAATTTAAATTATAATAATTTTTAATAACTTAAATGAGTAAAAGCAATTATCGTTAAAATTTTCCAAAGAAAATTATGTAATCCACCATGATAAATCAAATACATCCTATTTGAAAGCATGGGCTCAAGGGTTTAACATGCTTAGGATTCATTTTGGTCTCTTATATCTTGGTATCTCACTAGGACCATAATTACATGCAAATTCGTTTTACATCTTGAAAGGGGAGCATGAGTTCAAGACTTACTTGGACTTGAAGATTTTACCTTTGGGTCTCAGGTGTCTTCTGGATCTTGAGATCTCAGAGGTGCCTCTTCTTCACTTTGGGTTCTAATTTGGATTTTTATTTATGCTACTCATCCCTACCATGTGAAAAATGTGAATTCCTTCATGGTTGACTCATTCAAAAATAAACTTCTTCACATTGGGCCCTAATTTAGGCTCTTATCTATGCTAATCATCCCTACCATGTGCAACAAGTCAATGCCTTAATGGTTGACCCATTCACAAATTTACTTCTTCACTTTGGGCCCTAATTTGGACTTTTATCTACACTACTCATCCCTACCATGTGCAATAGGTCAATGCCTTTATGGTTGACCCATTCACAAATTTACTTCTCACTTTGGGGCCTAATTTGAACTTTAATTTATGTTACTCATCCCTACCATGTGCAACAGGTCAATGCCTTCATGGTTGGCTCATTCACAAATTTACTTCTTCACTTTGGACCCTAATTTGGACTTTTATCTACACTACTCATCCCTACCATGTGCAACACGTCAATGTCTTCATGGTTTGCCCATTCACAAATTTACTTCTTCACTTTGGACCCCAATTTGGACTTTTATTTACACTACTCATCCCTGCCATGTGCACCAGTTCAATGCCTTCATGGTTGACCCATTCAAAAACATACTTCATCGCTTTTATCACATTTATCATTTTTCTTGAGATGTCATGTTTAGAAGCATTTACTGGCTACTCATAAAACCCTAATCTCATAGATAGGATCTAAACAATTTTCTATTTTTTCCCTTTGCATCAACATATCTTGCACTTGTTGCATTACGCTATCATATGAAAGTACATTATTGTCATATCATGAAACATTGTTAAGCATTACAAATTAGCATCAAAATGAAAGATGTGATCCTTTTCATTGAATTATTGCTAAACAGAAATTGCAAATCTATGCTAGAAACAATCAATTTGTTGCCTTAATATGCTTCCTCACCAAGCATAACACCCAAATTGGGCTTTAATTTACCAAACCAATGCGAAATTGTCTTCCCAACAATGTTTCCTCTTAGCAACTTTAATTTTCCAATCACCTTTCGTATTCTCCTTTCGTTGCTACAATTTTGGACTTTATTTCCTACCAGAGTGGACTATTTGTAGCGAGAAAAATATTGACATTGTATTCACTTCGTATTATAGACATGCGTGTGTGAGAGAGAGAACTTATAAAATAATGATAGCCTTTCCTTGATCAATTGTCCGGTCAACACATTTATTTGATTACCTTAATCGACAGAGATTGTGCAGTCCCACAATGGATGAAATTCATAACACAAGAGGAATATAAAATAGGAACGTCCAATGATAGTGGATTGGGCATGAGTCTACCACATGCATATTTTTTAAGTTCCAGACTACGCGGTGTTCTTTGCTAATTTCCTTAGCACCTCTACTACTTAATATTCATTAACATGTTATCTGCCGCAATTCACTTAAAAATTAAAGGCAAAGATCAGAGAACCGGAGACATAAAAAAATCACATGTTACAACAAATAGTAAATATACTTTTTATTATTCATTAACAGTCTATGTATGCTACAACACAACAAATTTTTATTCATATCAAATCAAATTACATAGACTCTCATTTATAGAGAGTTTCCAGCCAATAGGAATAGTTTTTTATTATAAGAAACTAAAGGTTCATATCAGATTTGCTATACGTGGACATCCAATAAACAGTTGCTTGAAAAGTCTAACTGAAGTTTAGAAAACGTGGAAAATATTAACATAAGTTTATTTTTAAAGTTTAGAAAACGTGGAAAATATTATTTTTAATTGACTGTGTTAAAGATGGAGAAATTACTGATTAATAACATTCTTTTTTAATTTATTCTATTAATAGCTTCAGTATCTATTATTCCCAATTTTTCTCGTAAATACTCAAAGTTTTCTCTAAGTTCAAAAATGTACTGTCTGGTCTCTAAGCTGAAAGAGATCAAGAACAAGCTATTAGATTGGAAAAGAGAAATTTAAAAATATCTTTGAGGAAAAGTCAAGAATTGAGAATAAGATGGAGACAATAAACACTGATGTGATGCAAAACGGGCTGACCTTTGAAACATATGAGGCTGAGAAAATGCTTTTATGTGAATATGAAGGCATTCTGGCCAGAGAAGAGATATACTAGAAACAAAAATCTCGAGAGACATGGTTAGAAGATGGTGATCGAAACACCAAATTTTTTCACAACAGTGTCAAAATTAAAAGGGTAGCAAAAAAAATTACCCAAATCACCAATGATAGTGATCAGATCATAACGGATCAAGATCTGATTGTGAAAGATGCAATTGAGTATTTTGAAAACATCCTTAACAAGTGAGAACACTCAGACCTCCCTAACAATAGAATCTTAACAAATAACATACCCAAACTGATAACAGAGGATGATAATAAAATGTTAAACTCTAAAATCACTCACAAAGAAGTTAAAATGACTCTGGCACAATTTCACGGAGACAAAGCCCCTGGACCGAATGGCTTCCCTGCTAGTTTTTTTCATAAATGCTGGCACATCATAGGGGACGAGGTTACTAATGCCTTGGAATCCACCCGCAATGCAGGGAGATTCCTAAAAGAAATTAATAACACCTTTTTGGCCTTAATTCCAAAGAAGGAGAACCCCTCAAAATGGGATGAATTCAGACCCATTTCTCTATATAACATGACCTAGAAACTACTAGCTAAAGTCATGGCTAATAGATTAAAAAAATTACTGTCTGTCATAATATTAGAAGAACAAATAGGCTTTGTACCCAATAGATAAATTTTAGGTGGAATTATTATTGTCTAGGAAGCCATCCACTCCTATTAGACCCAAGGACAACCTAATATGCTGCTAAAATTAGACATCAAAAAGGCTTATGACAAAGTGGATTGGTACTTCCTCTGCACCTACATGAAGGCCTTTGGCTTTAACAAACAATGGATAAATTGGGTTTACTTCTGCATATCAAATCCTAGGTTCTCTATCTTATTAAATGGGAAACCGGAAGGATTCTTTGAAGTTTCTAGGGGACTTAGATAGGGGAACCCTTTATCCCCATTCTTATTTATAATTATGTCTAAAGCCTTAGGTAGAAGCCTAGATGTATCACGAAGGTCCAACAGACTAACGAGAATTCAGATCACTGGTGGGGTAGAACCATGCACCCATCAATAGTTTGCTAATGATACAATAATTTTGGGAAAATGACAGTTAAAGGAAGCTAAGGAAATTAAGAACATATTACAGTCTTATGGGCTGGCCTCAGGAGAGATGGTAAACCAAGAGAAATTGAAAATATTCTTCTTTAAAATAGAAGCACATGAGGAATACAAGATAGCTTCGTATCTAGGGTACAAAATAGGGCATCTACCACCCACATATTTAGGGATGCCTCTTGAAAAAGGTATTAGAACTAATAAACTTTAGGATCCCTTGATTGAAAAAGTGAGGAAGAAGCTATCATCCTAGAAAGCCTTATGGATGACAAGGGCAGGAAGACTAACCCTCATAAAAACAGTATTAGTTGCAATGCCTATCTATCTTCTATCTTGTATACCACTTCAAAAAGGGACCTATAAAAAACTAACTCAAATAATGAGAGACTTCTATTGGAATGGTGCAAAAGATAAAAACAAAATGAAACTAATATCATGGGAAAAGATATGTCGAGAAAATAACGATGGAGGCACGGGAATAAGAAAATTACTATGGTAAAATATGGATTTAAGGGAAAAATTGGCATGGAGAATATACACATCCTTAGAAGAAAAATGGGCCAGAATCTTTAGGAGAAAATACATAACACAAAATTAGAGAGAGGTAGTATTTAAGAAAGCAAACCCACCAAAGGGTTCTAGAATTTGGAACTTTATAAGAGAAAGTCGATCGCTCATAGTGAACCACCTATCCTGGGATATTCATGATGGTAGAACAACCTTATTCTGGGAGGATTCCTGGGGGGGTGGTTACCCCTCAATAGACAGTCTAATGAACACAACCAACATTAAAAACCAAATGAAATCCTTTTGGGGGAACCATGTGAAGGATTATATGACATTGGCACTCGAATCGACAATGGGATGGAAATGGAAAAACATGCTCCCATTCTTAGTGGACAACAAAGACCAAGAATTGCTGCAAATTCTTGAGGGAAAAATAATAACACTCAAGCCTGGGCCAAATGAGCTTATATGGTTGAAGTCAAACGATGGTCAATACAATTGAAAAGATGGTTTTAGAACCATATATGATGAGGTAAACATTATCAAAGATTGCACCCTAACACAATTTGTTGGGACAAATTCAGTATCCCGAAGGCTGGCTTCTTTGCTTGGGCAACATTTCAAGGGAAGGTCCTATCTGCGGAGCAATTTAAAATTAGAGGTTTTGAATGACCCTCCATTTGTGTCTTATGCAAGAAAGATGAGGAAACAAATGACCACATATTTACAACCTGTAACTACACACAAAAATGCTGGTATTGGTTGATGGCACAATTAGGCTGGTCAGGTGCCATCATCCCTTACCTAAAGGATTGGCTCAGAAATTGGCCAATCATCAAAAGGAATAACATCTTCCACAATCTATGGATATGAAGTCCAACAATAGTAATCTAGGAGGTTTGGAAGGATAGGAACAGGAGAATCTTTCAGGAAATAGAAATGAAGGTAGAAAACTTGATAGCAACAATAGAAGCCTCCATCACAAAAACCTCCAATAATCGGAATATGAGAATTTCATAACATGATAAGACATTTACAGATTGGGATAACTATATCAGAAAATAGTGGAAGGGGATCAAAATCTCTCCTTTCTTTGGGAAGGGGAACAAAGATAAGACCGAGGATAGAAAAGTATGCAAATGGGTGCCCATGAAGACTGGATAGTGCAAACTCAATTTTGATGGAGCATCTAAAGGAAATCTAGTGGAGGCAGGGGTAGGATGTATAATCCACTCACATGAAGGGATATGTATTGGATTGAGTTCCCAATATCTAGGGCATTGCATTAACAATAAGGCAAAACTGTTGAGCCTAATAGAAGGTTTAAACATATGCAAACAATTAAAAATATCTAAATTAGAAATAGAAGTAGACTCAACTATTATTGTTAATGCAATAAGGACCATAAAAATGATGAATTGGGAGCTCAAAAGCTTATTGGATAGAGCCCTCTCTCTAATGGGAAGCTTCTCAGATTACGCGATCAATCACATCTATAGGGAAGCTAACACATTGGTAGATAAGCTAGCCAATTTAGGGGCAGATGGAACAAATAGAACTACATCATTAACACACAGGCATTCAGATCTGGATGCTCAAATACAGACAAAAATTGAGATATAATCCTAGAAACAGTATATCCATAGCACATTCACATGTATATTGGAAGGTATATATATGTATATGCGCATATAGAGATAATTATGTACGTATACAGTTGTATTTATATAATTATATGTGTACACATACATATATATGAGAGTAGAGACATATATAGATGCACATATACATATATAACTATATATACAGGTATATACGTACATCTATATAGTTATAAGCACATGTAATCACATATATACCTATCAATAGTATCCTTAGAGAAGAGATTATTCCCATCTATAGATGCAAAAGAATATAAACAAAGTATTGTGGCAGGCATATAGGGTAAAATACAAACAAGAATATGTCAAAACTAAATACAATACATACACAGACAGATACATATTTCACACTTACATAGAGATATACATAAATACCTATATATATAGACATATATATACACAGAGGCCGAAATATGAAAACACACAAATAGACATATATGCATACCTATATAGTCTTAGATCTATATAATATATAGATATACATGGACATCATCATATGACAAGAACTTATCATTTAGACATGGCTTGAACCCTTAGCAAACTAGAGACACTAGAATATAAGGCAAACAAAGAATAAATGACAGAGCGATCAACAATCTCAAAATTGATATGATATGATAGAATAGGGATGGCACTTCTGCAGATGTGACAAAAACACACATGCTCATCTGGACACATACAGTAGGATTAAATATCCAAAGCTATATTTATATTCACATATATTTATATATATACAGATATATAAGTATGGATATAGATATATATGCATATAAGAACATATATGTATATATATAGATATATGCATATAAGTACATATATGTATACATAAATCTACATCTATACACATATATATGCAAGTATACAGAGATGTTTATAAATATAAATGCATAAAGGCATATACATATATGCATACACGTACATGGACAAAAATTTAATATAGCAAATATATACCTACATAGAAATATAGATATATATGTCCACACACACACACACACAAATATATATATAGACATATATAAATATGTATCAATGTAGTATATAAAAATGATTAAACAACATCAACCAGAAATCATCATCAAGATACTACTTGATTGCTTGAGTAATAATGCATTGATAAGGCTAGGGAGTAACGCGAACCAACAATCATGAAAAAAGTAATCATCACTCCCGTAGTCATACAATAGGGCATTTTGGGAAGGGAAATATGTCACAGTTATCAACAAGAAATCATATTATATACTGCAAGGCAGATACGAAAACATCATGAGACTAGCCTGGCACAACCGGGGTCACAATTTGTAGTACCGACAATACCGATTGCCTTCACTAGTATATCTTTGCATAGGCATACACCACTTAACTCTGCCTAAAAATGGATTCTGGTATTTGTCTCTACCCTGAGAAATGTGAAATGTCCTTCATTGGAGAGATCTCTAACAAATGATGGTCGATTATCCTAAAATCGGAAGATGATTTGGTCATACATGCGACCAAAAGGATTATGGGTGATGAGATTATCCTCTCAAAACACAGGAAATGAGTTAAAAACAACATCCCAGCAGGGTTTGCGGAAATAGTACTCACAATGGGAGAAGGAAAAACAGTCACAGTCACATTATGTAGGTTGATTTTCAAAGAAGAATACTTGGGCAACCTAGAAATGGTAATAAAATGTGTGGATGATAATCTCCAAATACCCTACCTAGAAGACTACTCCAAAGTTGAGGAAGCTATAGATAAGGATGAGGTGCTCAATGTAGAGTTCAAAAGGCCTATTCTAAGCAATAAGGATCAGAAAATTTGCAGTCAAAGACAAACAAAGATTGTTAGAAGCATTGCATTCCTTAAGCAATGGCTTGGAGTGGTAAAAGAACCAAAAGAGGAATGATGGGTGAGTTATATGGTAGAAGAGGGATGGACACCATTCTAGGCTAATAACCCCATTGAATCACAGGCCTCTGGCATGGAAGCTGTAGATGACAAGGAAGAATATTAAGCTTCAATTACATAGTTTTTATTTGCTATTACTATTATAATGAATATTATACATAGAGATATAGTTAGAACATGGTACATAGTGAACTGTTTATTTCTTTTGATATAGCATACATAGCGAAGGGCAAGATACCCACTTGATGATAATATCAAAACATATAGTTATACTAATTAAGTGAAATTTAGAATGAGGATGTTTTATGAAGTAGGTATAAACTAAAGTATAGTAATAGTGAGTACTTTAAAGGTTTTGGCATATTGGTTTACTTCAGCATTTATACTTAAATAGATATAAATCTCGAATATCATAGTAAGAGTTTAAAGTACAAGCTAGATAGGTTATGTTAGTATCAATCCCTTGCTGGCCAGTGTTTACACTTTTGATATTATTGTAGACTGGGTAATCTTTCATAGTATAGCCAACAATTTCTGATGTTGACTTAGTTTGAAAGAAACCTAGTCTATAATGACAATAGGGGTGAGTATACAGAAATAATATTGGCTTTATTCTTCTCTTGACACTAATAGTTAACAAAGTGGTTTTGCAGAAGAATGTTTTGAAAATCTATTTTTCAGGATAAATAGAAGGTGACAAATATGGCAACAATGAACTTGGAAAGTTTGGTAGAAATACACTATCCCATGTAAATCAAAGATGATACTTATGAAGGGCTTTTTGATAAGCCAAAATGCAGAACCTGTAAAATTTCATATATAAATTAAATGTTATTAGTCTGATTGGACCTATGGTCTCGGGAAAGGCCGAAGGTTTTCTCCCCTCTGCTCTTTCCTACTGGCGCCGGCACTGAGCGGAGATTGTAACACTTTTTATTAATAAAATATGGCTTAGGCCTTTTTACTGAAAAAAAAGACTAGGGCCTTATCATAATTCTTAATTAAAAACATAGGCTACCAAAAATCACTCCACATATGTCCAATAGAACAATACCCACCACACTTTTTTCTTATAATATTAATCTACATAGAGGATACAAATTTACACCATATCTTCATCATGATTGGCAATTTAAATTTCAACCAAATCAAAATTTATTGTTCCATGTGATTGATTTTATGGAACCATAGCTCATGAATTGAACTCCATGATATTAATCTAGCTTAAGAGAAATTTTCTAAGACGTACTCAATTATTTTGTCTTGATACAAATTTTAATATGGAAGAGAATTGTTATCTCTTTTTATTTTTATTTGGGGCTTCAATCATCATAGATATCTCCTTCCACAAAATACAAGCTATCATTTTGTCTAAATCAGAATATCTTTGGATCTCTAATCTCTTATTCATCACAACATTATTTCCATCCTTTTTTTTTTGTTTGGATGTAGTCTCTATCATTTTTCTTATGTATTCCATTTGTTTCAACGATAATTGTATTAACCTTTATATTTATTCTTTCCTTTTTCCTTTTAAATTGTTGTATTGATATTCTTCTCTCACTTTCCCTCATTTTTCTCCCTTTTCTTTTATCCTCCTTATCATTATCTCTTTTCTTTATTTGCATTCTTGAACAAATACATCCTTTTATTTTCTAGCTCCATATCTTGTTGGGCTAAGAATACGTCTCATCAATATATTGTGGATTTATAATGATCATTAGTGTCTTTAGGTATCTAAACATATAACCAATATACTTCATGCTAGTACATATATCTCCATGATATCTATCCCTAGTTTGACAACTCTCACTAAAAATTAGCTAGGATAAAATTAGTTTTTTAAAAAGCTTATTGAATTCATCCGACTTTAAAGGAAGAGTAACTATTTGATAGTCAACCTAAAATAGATAGCTCTCATACTATGTAAGACAATTCTAATAACTTGATCCTATTAAATGAAATTATTAATGAGGAACATGTTGATTAAGGATAAAGTGCAATCCTATTTGGGGCATCCACTAATTAAACTTTGTACTACTAATCTCTTTAGCATATGGTTAAGTGCAAATTTTAGAGCTTCAACCTTAATACACTTTGTGTGGATGAATTTCCTTGCCTTAATTTGATTTTCACTAGCGCTTCTTCTTCCTTATGCTTAAGCATTCCCATTTTCCTAACCAAGGTTTTCATAAAGATTTTAATATTTTATATATTCTCTAGTGAATTAGAAATAATAGCTATGTCTTCTTAGGGTAATCCCACAATAATGTCTTGCAAACTTCAATACATCCCTAATTTTGCTGAAATCATACATTTTTTAGAAAATATAACCATTTAAGCCTTGAGAGATTACTTTTGAAGGAATTAATTGAAGAGTGTTATATTATATCCTCTTAGATCAATCCCCCTTGGGGAGAACCTCTATAGTCTTAAATCATACTTGCAATGGAGTCTCCTTTGCACCGATTGAAATGCTGTCAAAAAACTACTTTTACATTAGCTTTTGGGGGGGTTCAAATGAATTCATTTAGAAGTTTTCTCTTGTGAGTATGTACTCCTTATTATGATATTTCTAAAATGCGTATTTTTTAATATATCTAATTTCATGAATATATTTATTTTTAATTTCTTATGAATGTAGGTTTTTTCATCAAACATTAAGGTCTTTGTTTCACACGTGGAAAAATAGGAAAATTGAGAATTTTTTTTGTAAAAAAAAATCTTTTTCCTAGATATTGATATCATCATTTCAACACAAAATAAGTCAATTCAAATTCATAGAAAAAATGTTATGCATGACATTATACACCTCTGTCCAAATTACAATATTCTAACTACAAAAATTAACTTAAAAAAAATGCAACAAAAAGTATGAAAAATATCCATACACTAGATATTGGTGTGATTATAAAAATGTTATGCATGACAACATAAACACTACTTCTGAAAAATGCTAATTTCTATAAAAAATAAGTTATTAAAAGTTACATAGAAATATACACAATTTATTTCTATTTATTTTTTTAAATATTTAGAATCTATAGAAGAAATCTCAAAAATTGATAGTTTGCTTCATCTTCAAATTCCTAATGGTTTAGCTGTTATAAACTATGTTAGAAAGTGAAGATTTGGTTTAGCTGCATTAGCATAACTCATATCAAAAATTCATTGTCTCCACATACATGTTGCATATCATCATCATAGGTCTGCACTTAGGGCTATAACTAAAAAAATTCTAAAAATTAGATAAAGAATAGAAAAAATTCTAAAAATCAGATAAAGAATTGAAAAAATTCAAAACATTCAGATAAAGACTTGGAAAAATTCAAAACATTCAGATAAAGACCTGAAAAAATTCAAAAACATTTAGATAAAAGTCCTCAAAATTATCAAACAAAAACATCAAAAAATTTAAAATCAAAACATTCAGATAAAAGTCCTGAAAATATCAATAAAAAAAAAACTATGAATCACCAATTCGTAACTAATTAACAAATAAAAAAACATAATCAATGAAAATAAATATGAAATAAGGAGTAGATTCAGATAAGAACTCCCTCATTTTGCATCTTTGCTTCCATTGTTCTTCTCCAATTTGAGTGGTTGGTGGCTCTTAGGTATTGCACCAATTTCATGCATACAAATACTTTGAAGACTCTGATTCTGTGATTCTATCTTGAATTGAGAAAAGATCTTGAATTTGTAGATTTTTTTAATATATTAAATATTGAGAGACCAAAATAAGGAGAGTTTATACAAAAATGAGGATGGGAGGTAGAGCCTCAGCCACTAACCAGTGGGATTATCCGACTGAACAAAGACAACCTCCTACAAAAAAATAAGTTACGTGATAGAGTATATATAGTGAACCATATACATCAACTAGAGGCTACTAGACACCTATTGCAAAATCTCATCCTGGTTTTCCATCCATGTTGTCCATCCTCGTGGCCCTTCCATCCACACCACCTTCTTCCGCTCTAGGACCTGGGTAAACATTTCGAGCTTATCAAAGTAGGGACCTCTGTTATCCTTGAGTTCCTTGATCAGTTTCTTTAGAGCCTCATCAAATGCAGTCTGGTTCTTTGCAATTCTAGCCCATTCAAAGCCATCCTTCATCTCATATATGAACATGGTTGCTCAACCATCCTTGAGGAAATGCAACAGCTTCTCCCTCTCAACATTCATCAAAAAACATATCTGCATAACAATTTTATAACGTGTGAGTTTCTTAAAAAACCTAGTAAGAGTCCTATCAGTACCTTGGAATTTTTCCTCATTTCTAAGCTTCCAAATAAACCAAAGTATGAAAGAAGAGAGAATTTTCCAGAACAGGTTAGCATCCTTCTTGAGGCCATGAATGAATCCAACAATAATATCAAGAGTACAAACATGTTCAGTAATAGAAATTCCAAACATCATCCAGACCTCTCTGGCAAAAATGTAGTAAAAAGAAATGTGTCGTATAGTCTCAGGCTTCCTACATACAGAGCATAGGTCAAAGGCAACAATGTTATTCCTAATAGGCAGTCTATCCAAAATTAATTGCCACCTAAAGCATTTTATTTTAGCGGGGATGGGGGACTTCCATAGTTTCTCAAATGTTTTCTACCAGGCAGATGTATTAAGGTCAACATACCAGAGGGAGTTAATATGATTGATCACCGAGGTATCATGAGTGAGAAGTTTGTAAATAGACTTGGCTTTGACCTTGGAGAGGAGAGAGCCATCCTTCCATCAGAGCGAGAGGTATCTGTGAGCATCTACATCAATGTTCCTAGGAAGATCTAGACAAGCACAAGCATTTTTAATCATATTATAGGTTCTCTTATGCGAGGTAGGGAGGCCAAACTTATTGCTAAGGTCCTCCCAGCTGATGAGATTATCATGTTCCAAGATGTCCATGAGGTATTTAATGCTTTTATTATACCAATTTCTAGTAGAGAAGCCTTGGGTTAAAGCGAGGGGTTTAGAGTTATGGTAGAGATTCCACCATATTGACCTTTCCCCATGTAGAGTATTATTATAGTCAATATTAGAGTTGGTAATAATTTTACGCACATGCTCCCAGGCTTTCCATATGGATTTAAACACCCAAGTGCCTTGAACAAACATAGAGAATCCACCTACTATCAGATCACTAAAGGGGAGGGCTTTCCAAGATTTGGCAGACTTGGGGATGCTATTTTGTATGTTATTTTTGATAAGGATCTTCTAGGGTTCTTGTCCTTCCAGGGCATGAAATATCCACTTGGCAGCTAGGGAAACTCCTTGCGTTTTGATATCCTTAAGTCCCAGCCCACCAAGTTTCTTATCTATGTGGCACTAGAGATATTTGACTGCATGGGCCTTTCTTTTACACTTACCATCATACCAAAGGAAGCGCCTAATAGATTTTTGGATCTCATAAACTTGGTAGTTACTAAACATCTAGATAGAGGAATAGTACAAACTATAGGAGGAGAGGATTTTTTGGCAGACTTGGATCCTACCAGCTAGGGATAGAATCCTATTGTCCCATTGATTAAGTTTTTTGTCAATCTTTTCTTTGACCCAAATCCACATATCCTTGAGAGAGGGAGAGACAGAAAAGGGATACCAAGGTACCTGACTATTTTATTGGGTCCTCCCCATGAGTATCCAACCTACTAAAGCCAGTTTGGGGGTTCCTCATTCTACCCAAGCGTGATAGACTTGGAATTGGAGATACAAGCACCAGAAGCTTTACCAAAGGTAGCAAGATTTTGATTGAGGGAGTCAATGTTATGCCTAGAGAGCTCCAAGAAAAGCGCAGTGTCATCAACAAATTGTATATTGAGCAATTTAGAGTCATTTGGCATCTTAATGCCATGAAATTCAGGGGATAGGGTATCATCTCTTAGGAGGTAAAAGAGGGCATCCGAGGCAATGACAAACAAAGCAGGGGTGAGGGGGCAACCCTGTCTAATGGATCTAGAAAGAGGAATAGACTGGGAAAATGATCCATTAACTTCAACTAGGGCGGAGGCATCTTTGAGGAGAATTTGGACATATTTACAGAATTCACTAGGAAAACCAAAGGCTTTGAGGATCATGAGGATGAAGTCCCATTCCACCCTGTCATAGGCCTTCTCAAAGTCTATAAGGAACATGGCAATATCTTGGTTTGAAGTTTTGGCCCATTCCATAGATTCCCAGCTAGGGACAAGGTTCTCCAAGATATACCTTCCTTTAATGAATCCTATTTAGGTAGAGCAGATGAACTTGGGAAGGATTTTATTAAGATGAGAGGCTAGGGCTTTGGCCAGGATTTTATAAGAAACGTTAAGGAGAGTATTTGGCCTCCAGTTCTTTATGAGGGCTTTGTCCCCATCTTTTGGGATAAGTTTAACAATTCCCCTATTGATGGACTCCCCAAGGGTGCCACTATCAAATGCTTTGGTGTATATGTTATAAAGGTCTTTGGTGACCCACTCAATATTGGTTTTGTAGAACTTGACAGGAAGTCCATCAGGGCCTGGGGCCTTATCATCCTTGAGGGCTTTAATGGCATCAACAATTTTTGTCATAGAGATTTTGGTCTTGAGAGGGAGAGCTTCAACCTTGAAGATTCTTTTTGGGAGATTTTCAACACAAAGGAGGTGAGAAATAGAACTCACATGTTGATTGATAGATAACTAAAATTGATTGATCAGTGATCTAGTCATGATTGATTTGTTAACTCAATAGATTGATTGGATAGATGACTGAACAGATTGGCTAGTAAACTCATTTGATTGATCAGTGAACTGAATAGACTAGGGAGATGACTGAATAGATGGATTAGAAGACTGAATTGATGGATTAGTCATAAAAAACTGATTTTGAGTTAAAAAAGATGATTGACGAGTTAACTGATTTGATCAATTAGTTTTGATTTTAGCGTGTGTTGTAGGAATTTGAAATTGAATTAGAATTTCATTTTCAATTTAAATTTGAATTTGGTCATTCAAATGCTGAAATGTACATGAAATTTAGTGAAATTCAGATTTTGTGAAATATGAATTTGATGATGTGAAATTAGATGAAATGATATGAAATTTGAATTTGGGGAAAATGTGAAATGAAATTAGATGGAATTAATTGGAACTATAATTTGGGGAATTGGAGGAATTTAATTAATTAATTAAAATAATTTAAATGAAATTATTTAAACTTAGGAGATTGAATTAATTAAATAATAAATATTATTTAACTAAGGAAAAGGTCGTAATTAATTAAGTAATTGATATTTAATTAATAATTGAGATAGGGTTAACTGATTAAAATGATTTGAGAATAGAAATAGAATAATTAGAAGTGTTGAAGGGTGATGATTAGAAGAAATAGTTAGTTTAATCAATTAATTAAATAATTACTTAATTAAATAGATGAATAATTAGTGTAGAATTAATGAGACATTTTTAGGTGTCTACACCAACTATATCGTTCCATAGAGAAAATATTAAAATAACATATCATATGAGCTTGTATGACCATAAAATTAAAACTGGGGGCATTTGAGACCAAAATATTAGGTGGGTTGCTTTTATATTTAAGAAATTTGTAACTTTATTTGGATGAATTTTTAGGCTTGTCAATCGGTGATGTCGGGAAATCAAGAATTTTTGGAAGTCTAAAAGTCAGGAAATTTCAGAAGTTTAGAACCATTGTCGGAAAGTCGACCATTTTCATAACTTTAGAACCACTAGCGGCAAGTTGGGAAATTTAAGAAGTTTAGAACCATTGTCAGCACATCGGCCATTTTCATAACTTTAGAGGCATTGTCGATAAGTTGAGAATTTTTGAAAGTTTAGAACTTAAAAAATTGAAAAACGCCGACTATGAACTAGGACTTAAAATTTTAAATTTGGCCAAGTTAAAAAATGGACTAACAATAGGCTCTGATTGGGGACAAGGACTGTGAAGGATGAAGCAAGGGACCTAGAATCTCAAGCAAGACTAGTGCATTATCAATTGGGCAACATAGTTGAGGACAAGGAGTTTCTTTGGAAATGGGCACACAAAAATCAAGAAGACAAAACTGAAAATGGAACTCAAACCAAAAACCATTTAAATATGTACATGGTCATTAAGACCCTACCTTAGATCATGCCCACAACTGATTAAGTGAAGCCATTGATGGGTTGGAAAAAATATCTGCCAGTGTGGAAAAGAGGCTGGTAAGAAAAAAAAAATCGTTATAATCTGCCAAATCGCAACTACTATGAAGAAAGACTTGGTGACAATTCTCTACAAAAAGTTTTCAAGTAAAACCTTGAATCCAAAGAGCCACTCCGCATCATAAAGTTTTGAAACCAACTGTAATGTGTTTACACCATGTTGTGCAGGCTGGTTTGAATCTACATTGAGAATCCTAGCATCCTTTGTGTAATTATTTGAACAATAAATCAGACCTCTAATAGGGAAACCTTCATAAAAAATGGCAGGATGATTTAAAGAGACATTTTTATCCATGTTCAAACTTGAATCCTCTAAATGTTTTCTCTCAAAGGATGCATCATGAAGTTAATTTCTAAAACAAAAAGATACTAGTATGGGATGACCACTAAATTCTTTTAAGTATGGCTTATCTTCGCAAATTTCATCACCAAATTTGAATGCCTCAAAATCTGGTTGCATGTGGAATATTTCATCATTGGTGAATAATTCATTGCCCCTAACTTGTTTCCAGCATTTTCATAATTCCCCAAGCAATCAGCCTATAGGAATTCTTTATTATGTTTTCAAGTGAATCATAATGATTCCTAACCACAAGAGACATCTCCTAGTTGTTCTTGATTACACATTTCTTCTTCATGTTGATTTCTCATCCTTGCTTGATTAAAATCATTTGCTGGGATTGCATCAAAAAGATCAAATGTGAAAGATTCAAAATCTGAAGAATTTTTTTTTTCTAACAAATTTCTGTTCAATTCTTGATCATGCATGTTATGAAAATTTTGTTTTGCATTAGTTGAAGCTAGGAAAGTCACCAATTCCTCTAGTCATGTAACACAATCACCTGCACCTCTAGAGGAATTAGTTTCATCAGTATGAATATAATAAACTCTTGCAACATCAAAAGTCCCAACCTCAATTACAGGAGACACTTGAAAATATTTTTCTTTAAACACCATTAGGTTTTAGCACGAAGAAATGTATGTCTATGACTTTTCTCCTTTGGTAATCAGATTCTTTTGCAAAGGATCCTTTTTTAAATAAAATTTCTGATTAAGTAAAATAAATTCAGATTCTGGACTTTTATTTTATTTTTATTTATGTATTTCATTCTGGTTATAATCATGTCATCTTCTATTTCAATAGCTTCTTTTTGTGCATCTCTCAGGATTTGAACTTTCATACATTTCAATAAGAATTTAATCTTAGGATGTAATGTAGCAACAAATACACAAAACTGATTATTTTCAATTGGTTGATACTCTCAAGGGATCTTTTCAAAACACCGACTGAATCTCTCAACAAAATTCCTAATAGGTTCATCCTATTTCTTTTGTATTTGAAATAATTTTTGCAATTGTTCATGTGCATCAACCATAGGTTTAAATCTTTCAAGAAACTTTACTTTCAAATCATCCTAGCTGGTAATACATCAGTATTCCAAATTTTGAAACCATATTGCAACATCTCCAATGAGGCTTTCAACAAACAATTGCACAAACACATCTTCTTCTTGAACTCCAAGAATTCCACAGGCAACAACAAATGATTTAATATGATCATCTGGGTCTTGGGCCTTATCTCCATCAAACTTTGGAAAATATTTTCTTGATCTTTTAGGAAAGGCTACGTATCAGGGCAAAGCCAAGGGTCCAATCTAAGCTCCCCATGGTTGGGCTGCAACTAAAGCCATAACATACACTCCAATTCCTCTACCAAGAGATTTATAAATGAAATACAAAGTCGCCAACCACCATCTTAAGGGAGGCACCTTCAAATTTCTGGGAGAATAAAGCACCAACCTTTCATTTCCCCGGACGAGTCACCAAAAATTTGTTAGTTAACATATTTGTCACTTTTATTTTATACTCTTTTGCCCATGTCAATAACAATCTGACCAACAATTGAGTCACTTGCAATGGTGTTTGTAGGTGCTCTCTTCTTATTTTACAAGGCGCAACTACCTTCAAATGATATGCAATGAATGAAAACACAGGGTATGATTTTTACTAGAAAGAAAAAAAGGCAAACTAACACCTACCCATAACCATAAAAGTAGATGCAAAAGATTGATTTTAGAATGAAGTGAATGTAGACAGACAACACAAAGTTTACTTATCCCACACTCACAAATGACATCTAAGGAAAGTAAGAGCAGCAGACCCTTATCAATGGATGATTTAATATAAATTCAAAGTTTCAGAATTAAATACATACACAATCTGATGTAATAGAATGACACTGAAAGTAATTACAAAGAACCATGGTTCATTGTAATTTAAAGAAAAGATTAATAAATTCAAAGACTTAGAAACATCCTCTTTATTCCTTCAATGTCAAAATGTGAGTTCACAGAGTTAATGCTCATGAACAATAAAACTATGCAAAAAAGAAAACTATGTTGCCTTCTCCCTTTTTCTTCTCCTTCCTTTTTTTATAACCTGTTGATTACATATTTAAAGACTCTCTAGTAAGCCTTTTTAGTTTCTATAACTGCTTTTTTTTTAAAGAATGAAATAACCCTTTCAAATTCCCATGAAATTTCCTCTCAAAATGATTTAAAAAATCTTAAATGTTTTAAATTATTATATGTAAACTATAAAAAAAATGAGAAATTCTTAATTTCTCTTGTAGCTACTTTTGAGTAAATTCACTGTAGGTTAACCAAGCATCCTAGGGCAATGAAAGTTTGTGAGTAGTTATTATAATTAAAATAAAACATGGGTTTTTAATCATATTAAAACAAATCAAAAAATTTAGGTACTTCCTTTGTAAATTGGCATTGCCAACTATATCGCTCCATTGAAAAAATATTAAAATAACATATCATATGAGCTGGTATAGCCATAAAACTAAAACTGGGAAAATTTGAGACCAAAATATTAGGTGGGTTACTTTTAGGTTTTTGAAATTTGTAACTTTTTTTTAGATGCATTTTTAGGCTTGTGAATTAGTGATGTCATGAAATCGAGAATTTTTGAAAGTCAGGAAATTTTAGAGGTTTAGAACCATTGTGGGCAAGTCGGCCATTTAAATAACTTTATTACCATTTTTGGCAAGTCCTCAATTTTTGAAAATTTGAAAATTGATAAATTTTAGAAGTTTAGAACCATTGTTGGCAAGTCGACAATTTTTATAACTTTAGAACCATTGTCAGCAAGTCAGGAATTTTTGAAATTTGAAAACTTAAAAAATTGAAAAAGGTTGACTATGAACTAGGACTTTAAATTTTAAATTTGACCAAGTTCAAAAATGGACTAACATTGTCTTATTCTACTTGCTTTGTTCTTTCTTTTGGCTTTTGGTTTTCTCAATCTCTTTCTTCCTCTACTCCTCTTACATTGCTAGGTTTATGTAGTAATCTGATGTGAGTAGCTGAGATTGGAAGCTCAACCAGATGCCATTATCAACCCCCTTTTGATGCTTTTGGTTGACAGTGTACACGAGAAGTTTTAAGAATATGTTGATTAATGGTTCTCATTAAGAAGGCTACATGTCATTATCTTGGGAGCCTATGTTGATCTCCACATCATTGTACATACTTTTATTTTTTGTGTACATTCTTCATCAAATTCACAATCAACATAGCAATGCACCAACTCAGATGGTAGGGTTGGTGGTGGTGTCAGGAAACTAAAAGTCCCCTGTTTGTCTTGGTCCTCAATGTTGATACCTAGATTGAGGGCACCTTATACTACCCAAGTAGGTGGTATTATCTCAGAGGGAAGACTAAGACCATCCCCACTATTGCCCACCTAAATTTAAACCATTTTTTGAGGTGGTTCATTTGTGTTTGTTTCTGCATTTGATTCAAATTGGGTATCGTGAACAATGTTTTTTGCAACTTCTTTAGTTGACACAACAACACTTGATAGGATAAGTATGTTTTGCATTGTAGAAGATTTCTCACAATCATTTATTTCAAACATGGTGCTAGGCTACATGTCCTCAATGAGTGCATGAAGGTTAAGGTGCCATATCACAATCCTCTTGAATCTCACTTTTATATTGGTGCTTTTGACAATGATTTTCTACCTAGTTCAACAAGTTCTTCCGTATGAATTTCTACATTGGGGTAAATTTGTATCCATGATGCCCATTCATGTTTGAAGTATGTCTTTAAAGGATAAAAAATTCTAACATACAGGGGTCAAAGTCTATGAGATGTGTGAGCCGACAATGTTAGTAGATCAATGCCTAGCATTCTTGCCTCTTGTATTGTTGCAAGTGCAACATTAATACCATGAGCATTGAAGATCAACAAGTTCTTGTTGGTGGTCGAGACACCCCTTGACATAGACCATGCAAAATGATGAAGCCAATTGAGGAAGAGTTCCTTTGTCATCCACGCATGTGGCTAAGTTGCCGTGCAAGTGCTTGGTTTGCACTTAGATATTTAATTCTATAACTTTTGCTTCTCCTTAAACAAGTAGAATCCTAGAATGCTTTGGCCAACAACATTAACACAACATAGAATGGTGATCCATTCTCGACTCTTGGGAATGATGTAGGATACACTCAGGTACTTCCTCTTCTACCCAACACCCTCATGGCCCCATTTCTGCCTGCTTGGACACCCTTTTCATCATAATTCCATACATGAGTAGGACCATATCGATTTGTAGAATATGCTTTCAAGAGCATCTCATAGAAATAAGAGACAAAAATAGGTCTAAGGTTGAGTGCCCTATCTTTGTCAAGCCCTTTGAGCGGTCTGCAAAGTGAGTTTTAGATGTTTGTCGTTAAAACTTGACCACCAAGACTTACCTAGAAGCCCATTCTTGAAAGGAATGGGTCTAGTTTGGTAAATTTAAGTGATCTATACCTTCAAATTGACAATCTCTAGTTCATGCCCAACTGATGCCATCTCCTTGCACCATTTGACTATAAGATCATATTCATGAGCGATGAGGATTGTTAGAGGACCTTTCATGGAGATGGTTATGAGACCACCTAACCATTTGAAGAGTGTGGTTGTCGGGATGCCATATTTTTAGATGTTGTCCTAACAGACATGTCCTTGTCCTAGAGATATTTTAGTGCCCCTTTCATGTCATCTACGAACCACTTCTTCTATGGCAACACAACTATTGGTGACCTCTAAGATGGAATATCCTCTCCCTGAGATGGAGTAGCCTCCTGTGTTGGTGCTACAGTTTGTGGAGTTGTCACAATTGGGTCAACATCTTTAGTGGATGGGGGGAATCCAATTCCTCTTTTATGGCTCGACCAACGTGTTGATGCTCTTTTCTTTAAAATAAGCTTTGTCCTCTGATCTCCCCTCTTCATCTATAGACAGTAAGTAGAATCGGGATGTGGACTATGGTAAACTATGAAATGGCACAATTAACGGTTATGGGTAACTGCTATGGATGAAGGATGTGAACAAACCATGAGGATGTAAAACAAAAAGGGATTGAAAACGAAAATAAACCATGAGGATTCCAAATAGTAAGGGTTTTAAATATTGCAAAGGAAATAGTGGAACACAAATAAAAATATTGGAATGAATGTGTAAACATGAAAACCGTAAGAGAAGCTCAAGAACAAAAAATGTAAAATCACATACATATGATTAAGTAGAAATGAAATAGTTGAAGGTTAGATTCCTTAAATTTGTACATGAACCATTAAGAAAATGCAGGCCTTAGTTTGTTAAGGTGAAAGAATAAAATGAATCTGCAAGTATTGGGTGAAGGGATGTAAATAAATCATAAGGATGTAGAACAGTTACATTAAGATTAATCTGAACAGGAAATGAAATTGAAGGAAATAGTGGAACATGAAACAAATGTGTAGGAGAGAACATAAAAACTTGAAAATAGATAGGGTTTACAAAAATGAATTTAACAGTTTGTAAATGTTAAAAATAGTTAGGGTTTGTAAAAAATGTAAGGTTTTGTAAAATTGAAAAGGAAATGATAAGGAAGGAAACACTAGAACATCAAATGAACATGAAAACATGGAATGATGAAAATAGTGAAGGAAACTTGAGAATAGAAAATGTAAAATTGCATATATAGGATTCATTAGAAATGAAATAGTAAAGGTTTGATGTAATAAATACAACATGACACATAAAGAAAATGAAGGCCTTAATTTGTTAAGGTGAAGGGAACAAAATGAATTTATAAGTATTGGGTGAAGTGATCTAAATAAAACATAAAGATGCAAAACAGTAAGGGTAAGCATAAACTAAAGAGGAAATGAAATTGAAGGAAACAATGGAACATGAAAAGAAAGTGTAGGAAAGAAAATAAAAATTTGAAAACAGATACAGTTTAGAAAAATGAATATAAGGGTTTGCAAAAATAAAAAACAGTGAGGGTAACTAAAACTGAAAAGGAAATAAAGAGGAAGGAAATAATAGAACATGAAACGAACTCAAAAACATGAAATAATGTAAAACAAACAGTAATGGATGAAGGGAACTAAATAAAACAAAAGGAAATGAAGCAAAAACTCAACACTGATGATGTAAAATAGTATGGGTATAAGGGGAAAGAAAGGGTTTAATAATAAGAGCAGTTATAAATTGGACTGAAATATAGACTTGGATGCTTGTTGTTTCTTCTTCGAATTGTTCAATGCCTTTTGTGTCTTCCTTCTCCTATTCGATGCCTTCTGTGTCATCCTTCTCCTATTTGATGCATTTTTTGTTTTTATTGTGACTCAAATGATATAATTTCATTGCTATTTGTATGATTTAAATGTAATACTTGTTTGTATGGCCTCTTTAATGTCTGTACTCTTGCCATTTCAAAATTTGAATCTAGATTGCATTTGTGGTGCCCGTTTGATATCACCATTTATGTTAGAGTTGATTTCTTTTTAATGGAAAATGGTGGCCTTATGCAATTTTGTTGAGGATGTAGATGGGAGAGGTGGTGAAGTGACTAGTAGATGTGTGCTAAGGTGACTAGTTGGTGTGTTGTAGATCTGGATACATGGGATGGAGGGACTAGAAACTTGTGGACTTGGACATCTTATCATAGGCATACACAGTCTTAGGTGTAGGATGTAGTTACTGATGTTGACCCTCCTTAGTGTCGATGTTTGTTTATATGGTAGTATATTCTTGGGAGTTTTGTTTGTAAGTAGAGTGGAAGGCCTCAGATGAGTGTAAATATCATCCTTACATGTTATTCATGTAGGCACACATAAAATCTGCATGGAGCCCACTATTGTGCACGTTAGTATCTTTCATTGTTATGATCAACTGGTGAATGATATGGTTGTATTTGTTTGAATCTTTTTTTAGTACTTAATGCCTTTATTATGTGTGTGTGTCTATATATATGTGTGTATATGTATATATATGTGTGTGTGTGTGTGTGTGTATATATGTGTGTTACATATATATATAGATATATACATATATACATATAGATACATATATACGTATAGATATAGATATATACATATATATATATACATATATACATATATGTATCTATATACATATATGTATATGTATATACATATATGTATATACATACATATATTTATATACATATATATATGTATATAGATACATATATGTATATACATATACATATATGTATATGTACATATATATATACATATGTATATGTACATATATATATACATATATACATGTACATATATATATATATATACGTATATATATATATGTACATATATATATATATGTACATGTATATATATATGTATATATGTATATGTATATATATATATATATATATATATGTGAACTCTAACCAGAATATGGTCAAATTAATGTTGATTCATTACTGGGTTAAAAAAATTGTTTATTAGTCAAAATCTGGACACATATTGGGTGATGAGGTGCACCTCAGTGGATCCCTAACCACCCATGTACTATAGCAGGTTTAAGACCTC